>NC_085137.1:417399579-417699579 GCF_035046485.1 Aedes albopictus
AAATGGTGGTCAAATTTGTGATATTCAATCAGTTTAATACTTGCAGTTTGTATCATGATGACTTATAATGCAGGGGTTCCCAGCGTTTTTGACACGCGGAGCACTTTATATCAATAAATTATTTAGTGGAGCACCCATATTAGGCCCAAATGACAAGATGTGTGATAAATTATTTCTAGTGTTGTCATAGTAGAATCAGAGCTAGTTAGTCAAGGTTCCCCGATTCCAGCGTCCCTTCACGTGTACATTTCCAAGGATGAATTCCTGGAGGAATCTCTGAAGGAACCGGTTCAGCAATTCCTGAAGGAACTGCTGGAACAACTTCTGAAAGAATCTATGGAACAACTTTTGAAGAAATCCCTGCCGAAATTTCTGAATTAATTCTAGTAATATTCAAAAAGCCTCTCAAGTATCGCTGAAGAAATTTCAGAAGGAATTGTAAAAAAATCTGAAGAATATTCTAAATCAATTTCTAAATAAATTTCTTATTTATAAAATCCATCGATTTTCTGAAGAAATTCCGGAAGAAATAACTAGAAACTTCTGGTGGAATGCCTAAAAAAACCTCTTGAGATGTTTTTGAAAAAAAAAAATCCTGGATAAATCCCCAAATAAAAATCCTAAACATTTATTTAATGAAATCCTTGAGAAATCCATAGAGAAATTCTTAGAGGTATGCCTGGAGGAAATCCCGAAAGAATTTCTGAGAAAATACATAGAGAAATAAACTGCAGCGTTTCTAATAAAATCTCTGTGTCAATTTCTGCAGGAATCTTTGCAAGAATGTCTTCCAGCCTTTCCAGCAGTCCTCTGTAGAATTCTACGAAATCTATAAAAAAATTTCTGAAGTAACCTTGGAGGATTTCCAAAGACTTTCTTAAGAAATCTTTGGGGCAATTTCTGGAAGAGAAATGTTTTGAAGGAATACCTAAAGGAATGTGAACAAATTTTGGGAATTTTCTTAATAATCTCTTGCGGAATTCCTAAAGCAATCCTTGGAGACAGTTCTTTAGAAAACTTCTTAGAAAATTTTGAAAGAGTTTTGAGCTTTTGATTCTCAATGTATCCGTGAATCATATTCAAAAAAAAAAAAAAAGAGTTCGTGGAATATATTTGAGAAGCTTCGTGGAAGATTTTCTAGATGAATAATTAGAAAAAAAATCTTGAAGAATCTCCACTAAAAAAAATCCGAAGCAATTCGTAAATAAATTTCTGGAACAATCCATGCAAAATTTTTTAACTATTTTTTGAAAGCTATCCGTGCAAGACTTTGCTAAGGTGTTCTTGGTGAAAATTCTAAATGACATTCTAAAGTCTAGAGGAATCTCTAGAAGATTTTGTGAAAAAAATTCTGATCGAATTTCGTTAGATATCCTGGATGATTTTTGAGGAAAATCTTCGAGCAGTTTCCAAAAGAAGTCCCTGAAAGAATTTCTTCAAGAATCTCTGGAATATTTTTTCAGTAACTCGTGAGATATTTTTTAAACGAATCCTAGGACTGATTTAGCAAGTTTCCATGAGAGAATTATCGAAAAGTCTGTAGAAGTTTGTTCAAAGTCATCCTTGGAGAAATTTGTAAAGAAATCCATGGTGGAAAATCTGGAGACATTTTTGAAGAAATTATTAGTCGAATTTATAATAAATGCTATGGGAGATTACTTGAAAGAACACCTCGAAAAATTTGTGAAGGAACCCTCAGCGTAGTTTCTATAGGAATCCCTGGAGAAAATTCCCGAATGGTTCTCATATTTTTTAAAGAAACCCTGGAGGAATTTCTAGAGAAATCTCAGGAAGTTTTTCAGAAATTGAGATTTAAAAAAATCCTTCGAGCAATTTCTAAAGCAAACTCCGGAGAAAGTTTTGGAATAATTCCTTTGGAAATCGTTCGAGAAAATGCTCAAAGGAATTTCCGAAGGATTTTTAGGAAAAAAATCTAAAAAAAAGTCTCAAAAAACGTAAAGGAGGAATTCTACAAAAAAAAAACATGCACAGCTCTTTCTGAAGCTTCTGGACAAATCCTTAGAAACTAGATTTTGCTGTGAGAATTTTTGGTGAAATCTTTGGAAGAATTTACAAAGTACCGCAGTTTTAATTTTTGAAGGAACTTTTGAAACATTTCTGAAAAATAGTTTCTGAAGGCATAACTGAAAGTTTTATTAAAGGAATCTTTGTAGAAATTTTTGAATAATTGTCTGAAGATATTTCTGAAGGAATCTCTGAACGCATTTTTGTAAGAATCCCTATTGGGATTCCTCTATAGAGGAATTTCTACTTATATTCATGGAATATGGAATATTTGGAAAGAATTTCAGAAGTGAATCATCAAAGATTTATTGTGAAATTTTCAGAATAGAAGGAATGTCTAAACAAATCTACGAAGAAAATTTTAAAATGTATTTATAGAAGATTTATGGAAAGAATCGTGAAGGATTTTTTGACCGAATACTCGGACAAGTTTCCGCAAACAAAAATAGAATAGAAGAATTTCTGAAAAAAAAAATTGATAAATTTTCTCAAGAAATCTCCAAAAAAGTCTCGAACAAATGGCTAGAGAAATTATAGAATAAACAACTAGAGGAATTTCTGATATGATTAATGAAAAATCATGAAGAAATTGGTGAAGCAAAGCTTGCCAAATTTCGTTAAATAATTCTTTGTGACTCTTCTAGATGAACACATGGAAGATTTTCTGAAATATTCTGTAACATGATGATTTGATGTGGGAAATTTTATGCTGTGTTCATTTAATTTAATTTAACACCCCGGAATTGCAACAAAAGGCGTCTGAGCAGATAGCGGCACAAACCTACACTACTCGTACAGAAAGAACGTTCGGCAAATACAGCACAACCAGTAACCAGTAACATAAATTTCTGAAAAATTCCCCTTCCCCTTGAGGAAGTTCAGATTGAATCCCTGGAGGAATTTATGAACTTTTTCAATTTTTTTGGGACATTTATGCAAATAACGTTATTCTGTATATCCATTGCTCAAAATAATGGTTTTTAAATCAACCATACATAGTATTGCATACAAAAGATTTCGATCGCAACAAAAAAGCGATAGTGGTTTATTCGTTATTTAGCGAGAATTACTAATATATGCCAAAAACTATGAGCCTTTATCGAAAACTTAATTTTCATGCAGTTTTTATATGTTTTGGTACATTTTGGTATAAAATTTACATATAAATAAAACTAAAATTTTTGCTTCGATTTTATGTAAAATTCGATTTTATAGACATTTCAAAAACTGAAATGTCCACTAAATCGAGGTATACCTGAAAGTTTCTCCTGAAACCACCTCAAAACAAAATGTTGTTGAAAAGTGGAAAGATAGAGCTGCTATTTACAATTATAAAAAGTTGGGTCGGCCATATTGATTTTGGCCGCCATCTTGGATTATTATACCAAAACTTTTTTTTTCACCATGATGACGACCACCGATGTTCAAAATTTTTGTAGGATAAAAACACTAGACTTCGCCTCCCAAAAATTCTACTTCACTCTTCGCCACTTCATACATAAAAAAATGGAATTTGTGTGGAGGGGGCGAAGACTAGAGCAGTGGCGAAGTCTAGTGCTGTTACCCTATCAATTGAAAGCTGAGACATTTATACATATCAAAAAATTAGAAATGTATTTTTTTCCTATCAAAAGTTATCTGCCGTTTTCACGTTTTTTCACGATCACCTAAACGCCAATTTTGAACCACACTAATGTCCACACTTATGTCTTTTTTTATTCCACCCTAATGTTCATTTTAGATAATTCTAACTCTCGTTTTAAACCACTTCACTGTTGGATTGTTCGTCTTGAATCATTCCATTTCGAACAACAGTTAGGTTCATTTATTTCAAACTTCATGTTTATTTCTGTCCACCTCAGTATAGATTTTCAACCAGCTTACTGATTACTGATTTTGGACCACTTTAATCCATTAACGCCCGAATTATGCCACAATCACAGTAGATGCCTGATTTTTACTGAAGTACCTCAAACCCATAAAAGAAAGCTATTGCTGTCATTTAAACGGAAATCTACGGTGAAATTTTCGTTTTGATACACAGTGGGGCATATGCTCGTTGAACGTTGAAAAAATATTTTTCAAACGTTTTTGCGCATATACCTTATTTTTTTTGAACTATATATATCTACTTTAGATGACTGATTATGATGCAAGGAAAAGTTGATATTTTCTTAATTAAAAAATACAGTTTGAAATGTTCCAGAGAGAGATTACATTAACTAAAAAAAAACCGGATTGATCCACCTAGTGGTGATAGTGCCTTTCTCGTCGAATATGTACTCATGACGTTTCCGTTGACGTGAGCTGAAATGTTCCTGAATCATGAGAATACTTTACTTAGAATTTTATCAGAGCCATCATTGAATTGACTTTAAACTTATTGATGGCACATATTCCGACGTTATGTTCAACGTATAGGCAGAGCTGAAAAATATCAGACCTGTCAGTTGACAGCTTGACCTCCTTCACTATCACTGGAGGCCGATCAACACCAAGACGATACAACTTTTTCACAAACACAGATACCTTAACGATTTTCGACAAAGTATTTTTTACACACTTCTACACACGCTATATTTTATTATCATTGGCTACAGGATGCATGTAAAATTTGACAAAAACATGCAAGTAACTGAAATTTTTCATACTGAACCCCATTCAACTTTCAACCACATTACAGTGCGTGAGAGAGCAACCAGTCGCACAAAAATTTTACGCAGTCATTTTAGACGCGAAAGAGAATTGAAAAAGTTTGTTCGGAGTTATTACGATTAAATTTTAATTTTCCCATACAACGTTGACCCATCCTTCTGCATTATTACACCTCAGGAATCTGAAATGGTGTGATTGGATGAGATCGTCTTATTTTTGTCAAGATATCTATCGCTTGCTTTAATTTTTCTCACTTTTGAATTCCGACGAAGCACCCAATGCTAGTTTTGCAATACTACCGGTAGTTTCTTATGTGGTCTGCGACTATTTTCTTGCTTACCGTTCATCAGGTTATCGAAAAATCCGCGATTTGACGTGTCGCATGCATGGGTTTGGTTCGCTTTTATATTTGGCCACTTCCAGCGGAACACTCGGAACCGGTTTCGGAACACCATCGGTTGTCCCAAATATGGTCTGAAACTGTTTTCTTGCTAACCGTTCATCAGGTTACCTAAGGAGCCAATTTGATGTGTCACATGCATGTGTTTGGTTCACTTAAATATTTGGCGGTGGAGCGGGCCTGGTTTGATGGTTAGAACACAAGATTATCATGCCAAGGGCCTGGGATCCCACTCCCGACATAATCAAAAAACGTAGGCTCTTCCTTCGGAAGGGAAGGGTCCCGAGATGAACTAGCTTCGAGTTAAAAATCTCGTTAATAAAGACAAAAAAAAATATATTTGGCCACTTCCGGAGGGAACCCGGAACCGGTTCCGGAACACCACCGGTTGTCTCAAATATGGCCTAAAACTATGTTTTACTAACCATTAATCAGGTCGCCTAAGGAGCCGCGATTTGAAGTGTCGCATGCATGGGTTCGGTTCACTTTTATATTTGGCCACATCTGGCGGGACATACGGAACCGGTTCCGGAACACTACCGGGAGAATCTTAGGTTGTCTGAGACTATTTTCTTGCTTATCATTCATCAAGTTATTGAAAAAGCCGCGACTTCATGTGCCGCATGCCTGGGTTTGCTTCACTGTTATATTTGGCCACTTCCGGCGGGACCTCCGGAACCGGTTTTGGAACACCGGTAGTTTCTTATGTGATCTGAGACCATTTTCTTGCTAATAGTTCATCAGGTTATCGTAAAGGGCGCGATTTGACGTATCGCTTGCATGGGTTTGTTTCATTTTTAAATTTGTCCACTTCCAGGGGGGACGCCCGGAACGGGTTCAGGAACACTACCGGTTTAGATATGATCTGAGACTATTTTCCTGTTAACCGTTCATCAGGTTATTGAAAAAGCTGCAATTTGATGAGTCGCATGTATGGGTTTGGTTCACTTTTATATTTGGCCACTTCTGGTGGGACCTTCGGAACCGATTCCGGAACATTACCGGTTCAGATATGGTCTGAGACTATTCTTGCTTACCATTCATCATATTATCGAAAATGCCGTGGTTTGATGTGTCGCATGCGTGGGTTTGTTGCATTTTCATATCTAGCCCCTTCCTGGGGTACCGATCCGGAATGCCTAAATGGCCATAATTCCGGAACGGCTGGACCGATCCGAACCATTTTCAATAGCAAACAATGGGACCAGATTCCGCGTCGAATGAACCGTCGGTCATTAAAATCGGTTGAGATTTACTGCCGAAAAGTGACGTGAGTTCGTTTGTACACATACACACACACATACACACACATACACACACACATACACACACACATACACACACACATACACACACACATACACACACACAGACATCACCTCAATTCGTCGAGCTGAGTTGATTGGTATATGTGACTCGAATCTCCGGGCCTCCTATCAAAAAGTCATTTTTGGAGTGAACATATAGCCTTTCCAGTACACTTAGTGTACGAGAAAGGCAAAAACTACTACTTAGTTGTTTATCAATGGATAGTTTTCATCAGTTTTTAGGCATTCCAACATACATCATTCTAATTATTTCTATATATGTATAATGGGTTGATATTTTAGTATTTGGTAGCATTTTTGTAGCATATCCTGCACACCGCATCCTTCTGGCTTTGGTAACCGCAGAGCGTAGCGAGCACGTGGCTGACCCTCTGCCGCCACACACCGTTATTTTGTACAGCGCCAAAGATCGTCCTTAGCACTCGTCATTCGAAAACTTCAAATTCTTCTATGTAGATTGGATCTTGAGAAACAGAAGTTAAGAATTTCTATGACTCGCTAGCGCTACCTAGTGGATAAGCCTAGAACCAACTATTTCAGTATCGGAGAGCTCTTGATGTCCTGATCGACCTTGTCGAAAACTAGTTCACTATCGGATATCTGTTGATGTCTTGATCAACCTGGCCAAAGACGAAATTCTTCTATGTAGTCGGATTCTCGAGATACAGAGGTTTATTTTTTTAGGATTAACTAGGGCCACCTAGCGCATAAAGCTAGAACCAAATAGGTCACTATCGGATAGCTTTTGATATCCTGATCAACTTTGCCCAAGACAAAATGTTTCTATACAGTCTGGTTGTTGAGAAACAGAAGTTAAGAATTCCTATGACTCGCTTCACAATAGATCTAAAAGCTGGTCGCAGTGACTTATATACCCAACAAGGAATAAAAAAAAAATGACTCACTAACGCCACCTTGTGGATAAACCTAGAACCAACTAGTTCAGTATCGGATAGCTCTTGATGTCGTTATCGACGTTATCGAAGACGAAATTCTTCTATGTAGTCTGATTCTCGAGATACAGAAGTTCATAATTTTTAGAGCCCTTTTGCGCCACCTAGCGGACAAACCTTCAACTAACTAGTTCTCTGTCGGATAGCTGTTGATGTCCTGATCATCCTCGCCCAAGACGAAATTCTTCTAAGTAGTCGGATACTCGAGATACAGAGGTTTAATTTTTTTAGGACCTACTAGCGCCACCTAACGGATAAACCCAGAACTAGTTCACTATCGGATAGCTCTTGATGTCCTGATCAACTTTGCTGAAGACAATTTTTATCTATGTAGTCGGATTCTCAAGATACGAGCGCGACGGTATTGGCAATGGCTGTTGACGAAACACCTATTGAAGCACAATGTTTCATGATCACTAGCGCCACCTACTGGAGCGAATGCGTACTAAATTTTGTACTGTCAGAGAGTCATTGCTCTCCTCAACAACTTTGCTGAAGACACCAGTCTTCCAAAATGCTTCATTTCTCCGCAAAAAAATACTGATCTATAAATAAATCACTGGGCGTTCGAGGCATCTGATCTAATAAGATGGGCGTAAATGGGTTAATGGCAGTTATGTAGCCCATAAAAAGATAAACTATTTCGTAGAACATGTCAAAGCTCCAACTCTTACGGTTTTCGTGATACGGGGCGTATTGTGCGAAGTACCCCTAAACCTAGTTTTTTAGTGCAGCTTCAACAGTTCTGTGACCTTCTACAAATTTGTTCAGGACATCAAATTATACGAAAAAGTGAAGTTATTATAACTTAAAACAAAAAGGTCTGGGCAAATTTTACCTTTTTAAGCACCTTGTTGTTTATTTTTAGCCACCATTATGTTCAATTTTGAACCATGAGCATGAACCACGAGGAAAAGTACTAGATAGCGGGGGTTATATATTTTGATGTCTGTGTTGGAAATGCCCACGTTTCTTCGCATGAAATCCAACATTTTTATGATAATGGGTTTGGATATTACTGTTTGGCAAAAGTAATTTGTTGAAAATCAATAGTTTTTAGTAAAAATATTTCTAACTTATTTCTTAGCTTAGCTATTATAATGAAAGTTTCAGAAGATGTATTCTCCTTCAAAGTCTAGCTTATTACTCTCAAATCTGAAAATTTTAAGACCAGTTTAGCCCAACTTGCAAGCACTTGGAGTGTTCTAGCGACTAGTACTAAGTACTGCTCTTTGGCGATGTGCAAGACAACAGTATGTGACGATGAAGGAGGTCACGGTGTGCCAAAAAACGTTATTAACAAATAAAAATGTCCACCCAAGTGGCACCCGGCATTCGAAAGATATACTATTCTAGTATCTCCTCTGAAAATTTGAAAATCTTTCATCGAGGGAAACTAAAGTTTTTGTGATTTGAAGATTTTGAGCCATTTCTATAGGATTTTCTTATATGAGTAAATATGCACGCACGGTATGCCTGATACCACTATTAACAAATAAAAATGTACGCCAAACTCACACCCGGCGTTCGAAAGATATACTATTCTATACTATTCTCCTCCGAAAATTTGAAAATGTTTTATCGAGGGAAACCAAAGTTTTCACTGTTTGAAGATTTCCCTATATTTTCATAGAATTAGCTCATATATGGGAATATGCGGTGTTCTTCATATCTTAAACAAATAATAACACCGATAAACAAAATTAAAAAAAAAATCGTATTATGAGATGAGAAAAAAAAAAGAACAGGGTTTTGGAACCCTAGAAGTGTCATAGTGAAAGAATTTTCGAAAAAATATTGGACTTCACAGTTAAAGACCGAAGTTTGAATTGACAACTTGGGGTGTTCAACTGATATACGCATTAGAGTTTCTAGGGTCCCAAACCCCTATTTTTTTCTCATCCCATGACGCGAACTAGTGTTGAACGGCGTTATGAGTTTCACAAATTCCAAAAGTACAATAAATATTCCAGCAAATTCTCTGAAAATTTAGCAACATTTTGTTTTATCTGTAATAACGAGATTTTTAGCCCTAGGCTAGTTCATCTCGGGACCCACGCTTTACTTCCCTTCCGAAGAAAGAACTCAAATTTTGTGAGTTTGTCGGGAGTGGGATTCGATCCCAGGTCTTCGGCGTGATAGTCAAGTGTTCTAACCATCACACCAGGTCCGCTCCACATTTGGCAACATTTCATTGAGAGGAATGTCAATTACCGTAGTTTAATATTTCATAGTTCTACCTGCTACTCGAATACAAATAAAAATGTGGCACGCCGTGAGCTTTGATTACATAAACTATCTAAGTGTTTGGCACCGGTTTTTTTTTTTTTTTTATTTTAAGCACGTTATAAATATATTGGTATCTTTTCGGTGAATTTGAAAACGTTTCATGGTGAAACGAGAGTTAAACATGGTGGTTTAAGTCTATGGTTAAACTGAATTAACAGCCCAATGTTTTGGTATTCCTAGGAAGCTTTGTCAATCGTTGGTATAATGTTTAGGATATTGAAGCTTTTAAAGTAAACCTAAATGGTAATCGTTTTACTACCCAGCTTTTATACGTCATGTTACTAACGTCTCTTCCGTGAATTTATAAATTTTACATTTGAATGGTCATTAGTGTGGGACACCAAAATACATTTTACTCCTGTACACTTTTTGAGTTCCATTTTGGCCCCATATCAACTGTGCAAAATTTCAGCTCGATCGGAGAAACTATATTTTAGCGCCAGCCGTTTTAAATTTTCATACGATTTACTATGGGGAAAATCACTTTTCTAAAGAAAAATCACCACAGGTTGCCCCTTAACCCCTAAAAATATTTCGATGAATGATTTCTGTTGGAAATTTTACGAGGAACAAACCCTCTGAAGACCGCAAAGCGATCGAAGGCATGTGGAAAAAGTTATTGACTGAAAACCGAATGACATGCCTACGCTGTTTAACACGTAAGGAATAACAATAAATAATAAAATCTCGTTATTTTATCGATCGGGTAAGGCTTAATAACTTTTTCCACGAATGTCGCATCGCTTTGCGGTCTTCGGTGGTCTGATTCCTCGTGAAGTTATCTACAGAAATCATTTAACGACTTATTTTTAGGGATCAATGGTTAACCTCAAGCGATTTTTCTTTGAAGAGGTAAATTTTCCCCATAGTAAATCGTATGAAAAACTAAGAATGGCGGGCGCTAAAATATAGTTTCTTCGATCGATCTGAAATTTTGCACAGTTGATATGGGACCAAAATGGAGCTCAAAAAGTATACAGGAGTTGGAGTTTTTCCATTTTTTATATTTTCCCATATAAACCGTGTACCAGGCTAATGGTCATCAGTAACAACAATTTTAAGGTTTCAGTTTCAATGGAGATATGCATACTACCGCTTTATCTATAAACCCGTTAAAAACACTTACTGAGTTTTGTAATAGTATCGCTTACAAAATATATATTCATTGCGAGGAATGATTAACACGAGAAATTGAAATAATATTCTATGAAGTTACCACTTTTTGATTACACTTTATCAAGATATGATATGATATTATTTCAAAACCACTGTAATTTGCGAGCGTTTCAATGAAATGTTGTCAAATTTTCAGAGAAGTTGTTTGAATGTTGTATCTTCGGAATGGTGTTTGTGAAACTTATTAATATGTATTTGTTTATGATTTGAAGAGCCAATGAAACATCCTATGACAATATTACCATATATGAACTTATTCTATGAAAATAGAGGAAAATCTTCAAACAGTAAAAACTTTGGTTTCCCTCGATAAAACATTTTCAAATTTTCGGAGGAGATACTAGAATAGTATATCTTTCAAACGCCGGGTGTGAGTTTGGAGTACATTTTTATTTGTTAATAGTGGTATCAGGCACACCGTGCGTGCATATTTACTCATATAAGAAAATCCTATAGAAATGGCTCAAAATCTTCAAATCACAAAAACTTAAGTTTCCCTCGATGAAAGATTTTCAAATTTTCAGAGGAGATACTAGAATAGCATATCTTTCGAATGCCGGGTGCCACTTGGGTGGACATTTTTATTTGTTAATAACGGTTTTTGGCACACCGTGAGGTACAAACTTGCGCATGCCACAAGAATGTCGGACAACATTCCAGCAATATTGTGTTCGCAAAGTAAAATTATCCTTTTCCATTGCATCGGTAGTCGCTGTTTGTTCACCTGGTGGTGAATGCGTCAAAAACGAAGTACATGCTGAACGAGACAGGACGGTTGACAACAACGTGAGCGGTCAAATACGAAGAGGCATCGTCAGTGGAAGTTGTGTCTACTACAGGCTCCGAAATAAATTGTGAGCCTCAAGGGTTATGAGACATGGACCATGCTTGAGAAGGTGTGCTTGGTGGTGCTCACTTCAGGCCGTTGAGTTTTATGGGCTTGCACAAGCTCATGTGGATGTCGAAGATTTGTTGGAAAATGGTTATTTTTGGCAGAGGGTTCACGCATTGTGCGTGGATGCCTGCCGTAAAGTGATATAAGGTTACTGTGAAGATGATGCGGCACAGTTCGCTTGTTTGCATAACTTGTAGGTAGGCGTTATATGATAGATTTACACTGGGCTGTGGAAGTTTGAAGGAAGGAAAACGGCTTTTTTAAACCATCTATGGTTCTAGCGATGGCTATGAACATGTTAATATAACAAGAGTTGCATGTGTAGAGAAAAGGGAGAAAGTTGATGGAAAGATAAAAAAGTAGGGGAAAAGGGGCGAGGCAGGGTTTGAACACAGGACCTTCTGCACATTAATCAGCAGCAATAGCCAGTAGATCACCAAGCTCGTCTCGATGCATATTAGTTCGATGCATATTAACTCATAATGAACTACGAGAGTGAGATGATCCTGAATTCGCAGTTATCACAGCATCTCACATATTAAGCATTTTCCAAGAAACTGATAGACACTGAAGATAAGGATGTCTTTTCGGATCTTCCATTCGAGTGCAACCAGACAGCAACTAGTACCTACTAAGCTTAGTGGATGGCATGGCTTTTTTTTTGGCTCATGGTTTCTTCTGGCAATAATTACACCAGCATGAACCTTGAAGAGGGTAGGTACTAGCGTGGGTCATCGGAACCGTTTTCTCAGATCAAAGCTTTTTTGGTTCCGTTTCGGGTCCTGAGTATCTGTGAAAAATTTGAGCTTGATCGGTTGTGTCTACACTTTGCGCATTGCAATTGAAATTTGTATGGGAAAACATACTTTTTTGCATTTTTGTCATAAGTTGAAAAAGTTTGTCGGAAACTTTTTAACCGTTACTATAAAATGATAGCTTAGGATGTTCTGAAAAACCTTGTTGAAGACCGCAAAGCGATCCGATGCTTGTGAAAATAGTTATAACCAACGAACCGCATGCATGTGTTTACATTTTAACATGTAAAGGAATAACAATAGCAAGAAAATCATACTGTTTCGGCAAACAATGCCAACGCTATAACTTTTTTATTAAGCATCCGATCACTTCGCAGTCTTCGACAAAGTTTTACAGGACACCCTAGGCTATGTTTTCACTTCATCGGTTACATGGTTTTAGAAAAATTCGAGCTTGTCATGAGAGAAATGCATAAAAGTGTATTTTCCCATGTAAAATCCCATACAAACTTCAAACGCGATGCGCAAAACTTAGACATAACCGATCGTGCCCAAATTTTGCACACTTATTTGGGTCCTGAAATGGGACCAAAAAAGTTTTGATCTGATGGGGTACCATTGAATTTTTCATTTTTCCATATAAACGATGACCCACTCTAGTAGGTACTCTCAGTACGATGGATAGACTGGTATACATTTGAACATTGATTTTTATTGATGATAAGGCCAAGACAGCTGAACCGCTTACTTTTACTTGAAGGATCAAAGGATTATTGGTGTATCTGTAGACTCTGTACTCTACGATCCACTACTTTGCCTCTGATTGTTAGTTTGTCACGTAACCATTTTGCCAAGTATAGTGATTGTTGTAGCACAATAAATTAATTTCATCTGAGATCAACAGCTTATTTTTGATTCGTTTGAATGATTGTATAAGTCTTGAAGAAATCACTTGTTGTTTATTGGTACTTATTGGTTGTCGTGGCGTTGTAGTTTGTACTATTAAGAAACCGTAAATCTCTCAGTATAAATTGCTTACAAATACTAGCTCAACGTATCAATAGATACTACTTCATACTCATTGCAAATTTTGAATGAATCAGCCATAAGGCCGCTAGCAGGTCATTACACATCTTATTGTGCAGGTTTTAGCAACATTTTTTAGTCAACCAGACTATAAGAGATTCTTAGAACCATCATGCAATCAAAATGAAAGGTAAGAGGCTTTATGACGGTTCTCAAAACATCTACAAGACCAAATGATTATCAAAATGTTACTTGGAGGTAGACGCTCAAGACCCGGGATCCAACCCCACTTCCTGGAGGCTAGCAAAACCACACAGGAGGCCGTTTGCCCAATGGCACTGGCCACGTCCCAGCAAACAGATCGTTTCTACATTTTACTATGCTCCTCTCTGCACTTTTAGAAGTTTACAAGAAAGCAATTTTGTTCGAATGAATGATTCACTGTCTTAGAATTCACATGATGCAATCATGGACTTGAAAAAACTGTCCTATTTCATACACTATCTATTTTGCAGTTGAATAAACAGCATAGCTTCAGTGACCGACCGTACGACAGAAACACTCCAACACACTGACAGTTGTCTTTCCCAGAAATCGAACTAATTATTCCAGCAAACCATACCGAAACCGAGTCAATTGAATTCCGAGAAACTCAAATACCCTTTTCAACGTCAAGTTCCAATTTGTGCTCTCTCTCTCTCTTTCTCTTACTCTGATTCCTACACCTCTGACAGGTGGTTAAGCGTCTGGCACAAATTCAGTGCTAGGACAAAGTTGCCACGGTCCGATTTCTACTTTTCCTGTCGTTCCTTTTCCATCTCCCACTTGCCAGGGATACATATTTAATCCACCTCAAATTGCCTTAATTATTCATTGTTGTTTCAGCATCGTACAGTTAGAAGCAGAGGTAATCCCATCCTTGAACTCAGCCTGAGCAGATGGACCTTTAGAACCAGAGACTGCGAAAAAGATACAGAGTAGAAACTGCATGCTTCGCCTCGCCCTGTTCCGACACTTAAGATCCAATCGCAAACTAAGAACTAATTAGATTGTGTAAACTGGAGGCAAATTGATCCCTTTTTAACTAGTTTTCTGATACAGAACTATGAAATGGAAATTTTAACATTTTAATAAATGTGCATCTCATAGAATTACTTTCGATTAACTTTAAAATTCACAGTAAACTCAAAGTTAATGAAAGAATTTAAAAGAAATTCACTTTCGAGAATCCAGTTAGATATTTTGGGTGATTCCCTGGCATTGCCAGAGAAGATTTTGATGGAGATAATGGAGAAAAAGAAAGAAAATTATAAGAAATTTCCTGAAGTCATTGCCGCAAAAATTTCCGATGTATTAGAATTGAATACTTGTATTGGATATAGGAATTTCCCAATAAATGATCTAAGAAACTTAGAAAAGTATTAATGGAGAAAGCTCTAAAGAAACATCTGAAGGAATTCCTAAAAAAAGCAAAAAATTAAAAGAGTTGCGAAATCAATTCTCAAAAGAAATGGCAAATAATTTCAAAAAACTCAAACAGTTTCAAATTGCCGAAGAAATTCTCAGAAAAAATATAAAATAAAAAATCCCCAGCTTATTTCAAAAAAGTAGCGAAAGGTAGTTTCGAAAAGATGCTGTAGGTAAGACCGTAAATATTCCAGAAAAAAATCTCAGATAAATTAATAGGAGACAACGATATTAGATCAAAATTTTAGCTCTTGAGAACACTAGCGCCACAAAATGAGTAAATTTTGAACTTGATTGTTTTCTATGTTATAACTTAGTCGAAGATAGTATCCTTCAAAATAGTTCAGAACGTGAGGTATACACACATTGTAGCATATTAAACTCCATTAATTTCCTAAACTTTAAATAGGTACCTGACGTAAAGCAGCAATGGCTCCGGCTTCTTCTCCTTATCGCACAATAAATAATCCAACTCTGATGTGCTTATTTCCCACGGTGCTGGTCGGTTCGTCCACCCACGCTGCTGCTGGCTGGCTGGCTGGCTGCCGTTGTTGCTGAGAACGGAAAGTGCAAAATTTCTCTCCCCTGGCTGCACACAAAGTATTCTGCGATGTATTCTACGCTCAATAGAAGGAACGCGACATTTCTTTTGTTTCGATATTGGCACACACAACTTCCTGGCCGCTGATATTGGCAACCCATTTTATGCAACACACTTTGGCTATTGTTACACAACACTTGCACTTTATTTGGGGTATTTCTGAATATTGAGGTGGACACTTTTCAATATTGATATATAATTTTATTAATTGACAATCGATCAACTTTCAACGACACACTGACTGATATGTTTGGATAAAACGTTGAGCAAGACACTGACTGACGACGATTGGATTAAAATTCACACCGAAAGCCTTGCGATAATTGATATGTAACGACAGCTGGATTACGTGGGTTGTGGGGGAATCGCTCACTCTTCACGTCGAACGCGCGCGCGAGGCGGGACGGGTCGTTTGCCTGAGTGTCCTGAACGTCGCGACGACGTCAGGTACCTAGATAGATATCCGGAAATCGTGACCGTATCCTTCGGGCGCCTCTCAGTTACTGACTGGCACCAATTTTGTATTATTGGAGGAGAAGTGAAGGAATGTTCTCAGCACCACCGCACAAGGATCATATGACGGGACGGCGGCGCTCTTCTGCTGCGTTTGTGTGAGGTTTTCGTTTATAAAATTGAGTATGGCGCACACAGATATTCGGAGAGAAATGCAAAGAACTTCGGACGGGTGTGCAGCTTGAGGATGAGAGAGTGCATAGAAGTACATTCAACTTTGCTGTTTGGGTGCAAACGGGGATTCGTTTCGGCGTCGTCGATAGTTGCTAGTCTGCCTGCCTACGAGTTTTCCTGAACACATTGTAAAATGTAGTGTAAACGGTCGGCAGATGGCAGAGAGGCGTCGGATACGTCTGACGGAATTTTATGATGCGAGAGAGGAGCGTGAAGGATGTTCGGTAGCTGCATCAGGATTAAGGGAAATATTCAATAGTTCACAAGAAACTTTCACATTTCATTTATTATATGTATCAGGATCAGCAATTTTGACAAACTTATCTACATCCCTTATTATTCTTGTCGACGTAATGGCCCAACTAGAACAAAGCCTGGTTCTCAGTTTAGTGTTCTATGAGCACTTCCATACCTTGAATACCGACGCTTATACAGCTGTAGCAATATCGGGCCCTGCATATATTGTCTATATCACTATATCACACTATAGGTGATCAGCAATTTTAAAATAATGATGTAGGGTACCTGTACCAGTTATCGCACAACCTAAGGAAAACTATTTCTACAAAAATAAGAAGAAGGCCGACGAATGTCATCGATATGTCAAATGATGGATTAGTTGTCAAGCTTTACAGGAAAAATATAAAAACTGAGCCAAAACTACTTTAAGCATTTAATACGGCGTGTACCAATGATAGGAACCCTGTACCAGTTATGGACACATTTGTTACTTTGGATTCCACTTCGCACTATTTACAGTCATTGCACAATTATGGGCAGGGATGAGAAATGTACTGGGAAAAACGGTTACCGGCTGTACATTTGACATTTTTCCACAGAACATCACAGGCCCAGCCAAACTCAAACTGTTCGAAAAATAAATGTCATAACATTTTTTTTCCGAGAGCGCCGGTACTCGAGCACAACGACGACAGAAATTTCTGTCTTTCCCATTTTCGCATTTTTCTGCGTTTCAAACCGCTTCTAGACAAACTTCCTCATATGCATCACAAAGCTAAGAGTGTCCTCTAGCTATTTGTGCAAACAGACTCAAATTATTCACTAAAACAAGTGAGTTATTAGCAGTTGAACATATTTGACATTTTTCGCAATCACCCGCCTCGGCATGACTACTTATAAATATTTTTGTGGGAAAGCGAAAACTATCAAGCACCAGCTTGACTGCCGACGGCGCGGCTGCTGATGGTATTGGTGCTGCCGTTGTTTTGTTTTTATTTTACTGTCGGTGTCGATGAACGGGAAAGAGAAAAAAGTATTTTTGCCATTCCTGATTATGGGTCACTCTGTCACAATTATTAGTCAGACAGTTCACCATGCAATTCAAATGGAATTGACCCATAATTGTGGGTGACCCATGATTGTGCTATGACTGTACATGCATTCCTAATGGGATTTGCCATAACTGGTACACTATGGCGAAATAGGGTGCAAGGAAGCCGAAAAAATAAGGAAAATTATTTATTTCTGTCATAATTTGTACAAATTGTAAAGTTTGAATTATTGCAACCATCTTTTGTGAACGTGATCCGTTGTTCACATTTTTTACTGTTGATTTTCATCATTAAATGTTGAAAATCCACTATGGCGAATTTGAGGTACTATAGCCATAACTGGTACACTAAGCCTCATGAGTGTTTTCACTGAAAAATATTGAATTTTACATGAGTGTCAATGCTTATGAAGAGAATTTTATCTATGCAAACATATGTTTTGACTTGTACACGAAAACCTTTTCGGTGGAGTTCTAGATAAGGTTTTTGTTTTTATTTCAGTTTGTGTAATATAATTTAATACAAAGTTTAAAAGTTCATTTTTTTTATTTATAGCGAATTTTGGAAAAATAGCTAAATTCATTGAAATTAACTTTTCAGGGAAAATTTCTCCAAAATTTAGAATAAATTTATGCTGGTGTTTTTTTTAAGAAACTCGAAATTATCAGGAATATCGCGGACGAAAATTGAAGGAAAAAAACGAGCAGTTTAGCCAAATTTCCTCCAATTCCAAAAAATCTCTCGTGTGAGATTTTTCCAAGTTTTTTCAACAGTTTTTCCTCTAAAACCGATGAGATTAATCCAAGTTTCACCAACTGATAGTTTTAAGAATCTTTCCAGAAACACAACCATCTAAACTGTTATGTGAAACTATCTCTAGGAAAACTTACATCATGGGCCAGGCCAATTTTTTCCACATGTTTACCTATTATTCCATTTTCATAGGGACTTTACCAGATTAATATTTCAGAATTTCACCAACATTTTCAGTGATTCGCTCGATTGTTTTCCAGTGAATCATTAAAATATTTGTAAATGGTCCTGGACACATTTGTAATTTTAATAGAAATTTTTTCGGACAATTTTCAACAGTATCGCTAGAAGCTATTCCTGCATTTTTTTTCGGACAATTCTTCTGGAAATCTTGGTTTTTAGATTTTTTTCTTTTGTTTATTCATATTTCATTGATGTATGTATTCAGGTAGAGAAATATCGATTAACTATATTAAGATTTGTTTCCTTATTTTATTCTGAATTTGTTTCTAAAGTATTCAACAGTTTTTAAACTTTTTTTTTACCGAGAATATCTCCAGCTAATTTGAAGAACGTCTTCATACACTTCAAAATTCAGATATTCCTTGAAGGATTTGCTTGTGAAAAAATGCGAAGTTTTTTTTCCCAAGCGTTTGGAAGCTTCTTCTGAAAATCAACTAGTTATTTTTCCTTTTGATTTCTCAGCAATAAAAAAAAACTTCAGAGATTCAGCTCAATTTTAAAATAATGTTCTGGAGCATTAAACTTTTTTAATTTTTGAGAACCATCGAGTTTACCGCTTGGGCTTTTGGGTCCCATTCATTTACGGTGGCTGAAATGAAGTTCCTGCGAAGCTTCTAAAAGTTTCTCTCCATTCGAATGCATTCCAGGAATTAGAACCCTACAACAGGAATTCACTAGTCAAAGATGTGTAGTGTATACTACTTGGAAGGATATTTTCTGGCGTTTTTCATTTCTAGAATATTCTTCCATTCAATGGGCAAGAACCCTCCAACAGTTGTTGACAATCAAAAAATGGGTACATGATATCTGGCGCTTCTGATGCGAGTCCAATGCCGAGTGTTATGTTTCGCATATCATATATGTATGTATAAAACCCAGCGTTTTCCGTCTTTCCTTCCGTCACACTTTGAAACAGAGAGCAAAAAAATCTAAGGTTGAAAGTGAAGATTGACATTCTCATTTTTTTCATTCGTGTTTGGCCACATTCATTGTCAGCTGAATGCTTCTCTTTTTTCATTCAATTCTCTGTCACGAATATTTTTTCGCACGTCGTTAAATGCCAATTTCTGTTAACAGACGCACAATCCGACTTAATGGACAAATAGAGAACATAATCAATATTCTAATTAACTACTATTCAAAAGTTTTGTGGTGATTGGAAGTATAATCGGGAGTTACGGTCCAGTTATATTTCTCAGTGAAAATTGTCAGTGACAGGAAAATGAATGAATAGGTGAAAAAAATCATTCACCAAAATGAGTTTTATTTTGATTCCTCAGTTGAGTATTTTCAAAATTCACGTTGAATTTCACTCACTGAAAATGAAAATTTTTAAACTCTGCTTTGAAATGTTTAATTGAAATATTTCACACAATATGACACCTACACAATTTATTGTATTGTTTCATTGTTGCATCGTTGTATTGGATGCACAGGATTGGTAGAGCTATGCATTGCTGCATAAACCCTATAGATAGTTTTTTTTTTTCATTCCATGGACTACAACCGAAGACGGCTAATAACAAGACAGACATCTACCCTCTTGCTCCAAATACCTTGGGAGCTACAAGCACACTAGCGCCACGAACGACTTCAGGGAACAACATCATGAATGAGTGTGTATGCGATGCTACCATTTTCGTGTACGTATGTGCACGCACACAATCATATTTTAATGTTTCTATGAATCGTTGAGGGCGTTTCAACCATGTCGCCTGAAACAGGGTGGGAGCTGTCTGTCTTGTTATTAGCCGTCTTCGCTACAACCCTACATCATTCATTTACGAACCAAAGTTGAATACAAAACAGTTTACCTTTAGGCGCTTCTGAATGCACCGAAAACGTTCGAAAATTTTCTTGCTACGCCGGTGTAGTACTTTTTCTGTCCCGCTCAAGATAGTGTAAAAAACTTATTCCTATACGAGTCCATGAATGAATCTTTGACAGAGTCACGGATTCCCGGATAATTCATTAAACGGATCTTGGAAAAAATCCTGAGAGAAATCTCTGGAGAAAATCCGGGAAGAATGAATGAAGAAACCGCTGGAGAAATCTCTGATTGAATCCTTGAAATATACAAGAGAAATCCCTGAAGGAATCCTTGAACGAATCTAAAGAGGAATGCCTGAAAGAATACTGGATTGAATCCCAGGAGAAATCAATGAAGAAGTCAAAAAAGAAATCTCAGGAGAATTTTCCAAAAGAAATCAAGGGGGAATCCTTGAAAAAATCCTTAAAAAATATCGAGAGGAATCCCCAAAGGAAACCCAGTAACAACAAAAAAAAAAAAACCCGGGTGGACCTAATCTAGAAATCCTAGAAGAAATTTCTGAAGAAGTCCCGAAAGGAATTCATGTAGAAAGCCCGGAGCAAACCCAGAAGGAAAGCAAGAAAAAAGTCAGCAAAAAAAGGAAAAAAAAGGCTTGAAGTAACATCGGCAAAAACCCCAGGAGGATTCTCTGAAAGAATCTGGGAGTAATCGCTTACAAAATCTCAACAGGGTTCCCTTGGAACATTCTAAGGATTATAATGGACTAGCTGTCCCGGCAAACTTTGTCTTGCACATAATTATTATCAGTGGTTTGACAACTGTTGAGGTCATCGCAGCAACGCACTCTAGATTGATTTCATTTCGATCATGTTGATTTTCATCCCAGATCATCAAAAATCAGCACTTTTTCAATTTTATTACTGTTTTTGATGATTTTCGTAACTTTTACTATTTATAAACACAGCCACCATGAGTACGAATCAAACCATGCAAGAGTCATCCTGATCGGTTCACCAGTTCGTGAGTTTTGTTGCCTCAAAGGAACTTCAAACTCATTTTTATATATATATAGATATAGATAAACGAAGGAATCCCGGGAAGGATCCTTGAAAAATAATTCCTGAATTAATATCAGGAGAAATCTCTAAAGGAAACCTGAAAAATAAATCAATTCCGGAATGAATCCCGGGAAAAATCCCCAAAAAATCCGGGGAGGTAGGAGTGAAAAAATCCCGGGAGGAATCCCTTATGGAAGGCCGGAAAACATTCCTGCAGGAATCGCGGAAGAATTCCCGGAAAGAATCTCGGAAGGAACCCCGACAAGAATCAATTAAGGAATCCCGGGAGGAATTTCTTACGGAATTCTAGAAAGTATTCCTGGAGGAATCCTCATAAGAATCTTGGAGAAGTTCATGTAGTAATCCTAGAAGAAATTCCTGAAGAAAACCTAGGAATAATCAATAAAGGAGTCCTAGAAAGAATCCCGGGTTAATGGCTAAAGAAATCATGGAAGAAAATATTGGAAAAACCTATTAGTGAATCCCAGGAGAAATCAATTCTGATGGAGTTATTATCAGAAACCTAGGAGAAATTTCTACAGATATCCCAAACGGAATATCGAATCAAACTATTGCAGGAATCTTGAAAGAGTAACGTTTGTATGTATATAGGTTGCCACCATCCTAGCTTGAGTCTTGCTCTGCATGCAGTTCCACTTAACAGTGCAGATTGAATTTCATTACACTTAAGAAAGCGGTTGTACATTAAACCAGGTACCGAAATAGATTTATTTTTCAAATATGGTTTCAGAAAATTTCTCCTTACTATTTTCTACAGTTCCAGAACGAATTTCTTTAAGTATTTTATTGTAAATACTTCTGAGAACTCTTCGGTAGGTACTAGCCACTTTTTTCTCTACTTGGATTTTAATTTATTGCTAATTCTTCACACATAGGGTAGCCAATAACTTAAGTAGAAGGGCAGTTCAGAGTTTGAACATGTTCAAAATTCAAAGCTCCCGTATGTTCATCACAATCCTTGGTGCAAAACCACAGTCCTGTCAAATTTTCAGTCATTTCGGTGCTGATTTAATGGTGACGCAAAATCAAAATAGGTTTATATGGGAATTACTATGGAGAATTAAAAAAAAAAAAGTTCTTCGTGTTGTAGAACATTTACACATGTATGAAGTCATAGGGTCAAAGTCCCCAAAGGCTCCCGAGATGTTCAGGTCTGCTATGCAGAAATGCCTGGACGAGGGAGTTTTCCCAGAAGCTTGGAATAGGCAGAGCCTGGTACTATTGCCAAAGGCGGGGAAACCACCCAGAGACCCGTCGGCATATAGACCAATATGCTTGATGGACACGGCGGGGAAGGTGCTCGAAAAGATCATCCTCAATAGAATGTTGAGGTTCACTGAGGGCGAAAATGGTCTTTCGAGCAACCAGTATGGCTTCCGGAAGGGGAGGTCCACCGTAGACGCTATCTTGTCGGTTACAAAAACCGCCAAGAAAGCACTCGAGCCTAAGAGGAGGGGAATTCGCTTCTGCGCGGTAGTAACTCTGGATGTAAGGAATGCGTTTAATAGCGCCAGCTGGTCTGCTATTGCCGATGCGCTCTTGCGTCTGGGGATACCGGAGTACTTATAAGTGCTTTCACATAACCTCAGGAGTCCCGCAAGGTTCCATCCTGGGTCCGGCGTTATGGAATGTCATGTACGACGGGGTGTTGAGGTTAGAGTACCCAGTGGGAGTGGTGATTGTCGGATTTGCCGACGACATTACGCTCGAAGTCTACGGTGAAACGATCGAGGAGGTAAAGTTGACTACCAACCACTCGATCAAGGTTGTGGAGGCGTGGATGCGGTCCAGGAAACTGGAGTTGGCTCACCACAAGACAGAGGTGACGGTTGTTAACAACCTAAAGTCGGAGCAGCAGACGGAGATCAGTGTAGGAGAGTGCACTATCCTGTCAAAGCGCTCCGTCAAACACTTGGGCGTGATGATCGACGATAAGCTTACCTTCGGTAGCCACGTCGATTATGCCTGTAAAAGAGCCTCCACAGCTATTGCGGCACTGTCCCGGATGATGTCCAATAGCTCTGCGGTGTACGCCAGTAAGCGCAAGCTTCTGGCTAGTGTTGCTACGTCCATACTTAGGTATGGCGGCCCGGCGTGGGGCACCGCGCTAAGTACTAAATTCTACGGACGGAAGCTGGAAAGTACTTACAAGCTTATGTGCCTGCGGGTTGCGAGCGCGTACCGTACCGTGTCACACGACGCTCTCTGCGTCATTACTAGTATGGTGCCTATCAGCATTCTTATCAGTGAGGACATGGAGTGCTTCGAAATGCACGGCACAAGAGGCATACGCAGGACTGCCAGGATGGCCTCTATGGTCAAATGGCAGCGCGCGTGGGACAGTTCCACCAAAGGAAGGTGGACCTATAGGTTGATACCGAGGGTAGATAGTTGGATTAATAGGCGCCATGGGGAAGTTACATTCCACCTGACACAGGTCCTTACAGGTCATGGTTGCTTCCGACAGTATCTACACCGTTTCGGGCATGCGGATTCTCCCGAATGCCCAGTGTGCAATGGTTTAGAGGAAACGGCGGAACACGTTTTGTTCGTGTGCCCGCGTTTTCGCACAATGCGTGACCGCATACTTGCCACATGCGGGGAGGACACAAACCCGGACAACTTGGTCCAGAGGATGTGTAGGGATGAGTTTGGCTGGAACGCCGTTTCAACGGCTATCACCCATATCGTCTGGGAGCTACAGAGGAGGTGGCGCGTGGACTCGGAGAATGGCTAGTTCAGATGCAGTACAAGAGGTGGTCCAGGGGTTCGGAGTCGGCTTCGTAGGTCATACCGGTGCCCTGCGGTCGAGATCGACCATTACAGCGATTAAGTGGCCGCGGAGAGGAAGTCCCGGTAGCGGTGCTGTCGTGGCGTCGGTCTACTGGGTTGGATCCGAGCCCGCGGTTGGAAAGGGGTCTCCGGCAAGGGTCGGGGCAGGTGGAGACCCTGCTGTCAGCAACCTTCTGGTCCAGCTGATAGGGCCAGAAGGGTAGTGATACCCTTGCCTTCAGCAGGTCAGATCGGGTTGCACGTGGGCATCAGTTCTTGATGTCTGCAAAGCAGTTGGGCGCGGGCGGGGTTGACCCTGCCCCCCTTCCGAGGACAAAGGGAGTGGCGAGGACCACTCGGGAAACTGGCTAAGCGCCAGCATGTTACCGTGACGGACTCTCCAGAGCGAGTCATCGATGTTCGTTGCTGCTAGGCTACGCAGCTAAACTTGAGGGTGCGATGTGCACTAGCCCCTCTCTGAAGCAATACCTTCTTGGTGGTCCCGGAGAGACGTAGGGTTTGGCGACCATGGGAATGTGTTTAGTGGGTACGAGGAGAGAGTAGTCCTGGTTTTTACTTTTGTTGTAGAAGACGACCTCAGCCCCACACTACCTTCCTGTTAGGGTGTCTGTTGAGCAGATTATCCCCCTATGGTTTAGAAGAAAAAAAAATAGGGTCAAAGTCAAATTGAATTCTTCAGATCTCAATGACGAATGTTGCAGAAGACCGTAACTTGTTTCGACTCACGAGACAGAATCAATAGTCCTGTTCAACGACGCAGGTTGAACTTGCTCGAAGTTGCTGCATCTTGCTCTTACCCATTTGTCATCGAACGGGTAAGAGCGGGATGCAGCAACTTCGAGCAAGTTCAACCTACGTCGTTGAACAGGACTAATATTCATCCGTATATGCTTGAACAGAAGACCACAGCTCGATCGACACGCTTGACACGCAATCGTAGTATGTGTGTTACCTACTTGCACACCTTGCAGGACATCGTGTATAAGGATTCGCAGACGAATAAGAATTAATTTAAGTTCCGGTCTCCGGCAACATTCATTATTGAGATCTGAAGAATTCAATTTAACTTTGACCTTGTGACTTCATCCATGTGTAAATGCTCCACAGGGCGGAGAACCTTTTTTGAAAATTCTCCATAGTAATTTCCATATAAACCTATTTAGCTTTTGAGCCACCATTAAACCACCACCGAAATGGCTAAAAATTTGGCAGGACTCTAGTTTTGCACCAAGGCAGAAAGGTGCTCAAAAGAGCCCTGCCGAGATGGTTCCACTTCCCTACTAGTCACTGAATACTGCCCTCAAAACATCTACAGTAGAGAGTAAACCATTGCAGGAGAGAATGCGTGCTCTGTTGTCGTGTGATGAAAGAGAAAATAATTATTGTTCCTCCTCATTCACCCCAAGGAAAGGCAAGGCACCAAGAAGAAAGTGGAACGTACGACGACAAACACAGAACATCCTATCCGCGTGAGTTCAAGCACATCTTCCAAAAAAAAAAACGACGGAACCCAAACCAGGAAGCGACCTTTCCTTGTGATCTTGATGCTCTCAGGAAGACTCAATCGACCGACCTGCCGGTGCCACGGCGTTCTGGTCTGATGGTGCGAAGGGCTGACAGGATGCTCCATATTTCTTCCCTTCGCTTTCAAGCGCAAGATTATATCAAAGTTTACGCCGGATCACATTTCATCGGTCCGGGTCTCGCCAAGTTCGTTGAGTGCTTCGCTACAAGGCAGCATAGCCAGCGCGAGTGAGGGGTAGCAGATGTTTTTCTCAATAAAAACGCACATGCCATCGCTGCGCTGTGCTGGAAGCAATGTGATGGATTCTTCTTTTTAGTCGTCCTATAGAAGCTGATGTTTGTCGTCAAGTCAACAGAACGATCCCGCCGATGCGATGGATGGCACCACGCCAATCAGAGGGGGAAACCATCCGAAGGACTTGGATCGGGAACTGGCTGACTGCTTCTGTTGCGTTGTCGCGTCCTTTGACCGACATCAAAGTTCAAACTCATGAAAATTTCATATCACACCCACTTGCACTCACTCACTCATTCTGGTCTCTAATAGGATATGTCTGGCGGTGGCTGCATTGCATACGGATGCATGCAACTGGTGCACATTGCTTCCTATTTGACAGTGTGTTTGTTTAGAGGGTTGAAGTTGAAGATGCTGTGCACCCGGAAACAGGATGCGACGACAGCACAAGGAGTAAGTAAACCACGACGACGACGACGAAGACGAGACGACAATGACCTGTGGCAATGATGGTTAACAGAAGCTTACCTTCATGAATGGTGATGGGTATCAGTCTGAATGGATACGGTGTGGGTGTGGGAGCATTCTATGGAATAGATGATGGGAATAGTCTGAGGTAAACATATTTTCTAGTTGCTGAGGGAGCTCAGGAGAGCATTTCTATGAAATGGGACAGAAACATTTACGGAAATGTGCGACTTGCGACGTCAGTCGTTCAAGAGTAGGTCTTCTCTTTTTCTTTTTTTTCTGCGACTCAGTGAGTGCACTCACAGTTCTTTGTGCACTCCCATAGTTATTGACTTCGAATTGTGAAAATCATCAAAATCTTTTGAACGAAATAAGGCCGTTACAAATATTTATTTCACTTTTTGTCACACCATTCTTTGGTTGGTCGAGGGGGAGGATAAAAATAATAAAGCATTTAATCTTCTTCTTCTTCTTCTTTATGGCTCTACGTCCCCACTGGGACTTGGCCTGCCTCGCTTCAACTTGTGTTCTTTGAGCACTTCCACAGTTATTACTTGAAGGGCTTTCTTTGTCTGCCATTGCATGAATTTGTATATTGTAAGGCAAGTACAATGATACACTATGCCCAGGGAGTCGAGAAAATTTTCTCGACCGGAACGGGAATCGAACCCGCCGTCTCTGGATTGGTGATCCATAGCCTTAACTACTAGGCCAACTGGAGACCCCATTTAATCAGAAAAATATTTAAAACTCATCGGATTTGAAGAATTTTTGGCAAGACCCGATATTTTGATAAATATTTTTTTATCTACCCCCTCAAAATGCAAAATCCAGCCAAAAAGAAGGGGGGGGGGGGGGGGACAAAAAGTCAAAAATAAATTTGTATCAGCCTAAGAGATAGACGTGGTTGTTTAGTGGTCTCCGTTCCTGATTTGCATGCAGAAGGTCTTGAAATCAACCCCTGACATCTCCTTTTCTACCTCTTTGTATCTTTCTATTTACTTTCTCCCTCTTTTCTACATATACAACTCATTTATATTCATGAGTACAAAAATAGCCATCGCTAGAACTAAAAACGGGTTGAAAAAGTCATTCCCTTTGTGAGTTAACGTGCAACCAGTGAACTGACGTAGTGTAGGCAGATCAGCAATACTCACATACACTGGCGTAGCCACGGGGGGAGTGTTAAATATATTCCCATGCTTAATGGCTTGCGGTCAAAAAAGCCATCTTGGTTATTTTGGTCGTCATTTTTGGACTCCGGACATTTTCCCCCATACCAAATATATCCAAATTGCATGGTTTTAGGGCCTCAAACATTTTTGGACTCCTGTCATCTTCCCCATATCAAATATACCCATATTGCATGGTTTTGGGACTTAAACTCCATTTTAAAACGCCATCTTGGATATTCTGGTAGCCATTTTTAGAGCCTAAAACTATATTAAACAGCTGCCATCTTAAATTTGAAATCGCCATCTTGAATATTAGGCTGCCACCTTGAATTTTAGGACATCATGGAATTTCTGATCTCTTAGGTTGATATCCGCACAAAATTCATCAACCATGCTAAAGGTTACAAAAACCGCCGCAGTTTGATGTATCGTATGATGGGGCTTGGTTCAGTTTGATATATGGCCAGCTCTAACGGTGCTGATCCGGATCACTGAAATGGCCATAACTCCGGAACGCCTCGACCGATCCGGACCATTTTCAATAGTAAACAATGCGGTAAAAATCCGGTTCGATTCGAGCTATAATCCGGAAATTGGCCAACGGGAAGTGCCTTAAAAGTGAGTGAACTTTTTTGCGCACAGACATACATACACAAATACAGACATCGTCTCAATTCGTCGAACTGAGTTGATTGGTATATGTGACTTGACCCTCCGAGCCTTCTATCGAAAAATCGTTTTTTGAGTGAACATATAGCCTTTCAGTACACTTTGGTGTACGAGAAAGGCAAGACGTTGGAAGTTACGATATTAATCCTAGGCGAAATTTTCAAAAAAAAAATGCAGGAGGAAGAAAAACTTATGGAGAAAATCTTGGATAAATTCAAATATTCTGAATACAAAATCCTGGAGGGATAATTAGAGGATTTTTTTAGGACTGCTAGAAGAAAAAAAAAAACATGGACAAAGACAACGATTTGTTTGAAGAAATCCCTGGAACACAAGGGCATTACTGCATTTGGAAACATCAGCAAGTTGTGGATCATATTTAATATTTCCCACGTAATTTCTAAACGCTACTTTAACCCTTTGGAGCCGGACTGTTTCGCCACTGCTGCCGCAACCTCGCTGGCCTCGAACACGTTTGTTAGGGTCGGTTTCATCACCGGGGTCATATATGACCCCTCCGGCTTCAAAGGGTTAAGGAGAAATTGCTCCTCTCTCTCTCTGATAATGACGAAGGATTGCTTGGAACCAGCGAAACACAATTCACAGCTAAGAAAGAAGGGCTTGCTCCAAAAATCAGTTACACCCTTTTGAAATGTTGGTGCCCAGATTCTTGAAAATCAAGATCCGAGCTGCACCGCAGAATGAGTTCTTGTAGACAATCTTGAAGTAATTCTCGGGGAGAAACCTTGGAGGATTTCCTGTAAGAATATCTGAAGAAATTCCTGAAAGTACGTCTGATTTTTTTAGAGGTATACTTCGTAAAAGTACTGTGGAAATCATTAGTGCAATTTTTGCACGAAATTCTTGTAGAAATGCCGAAAATTCTTGGTGAAATCTTTTGAAAAAAAAATCCCAAGATACTCCATGAACTATTTTAGGAGACACCCTGGAGAAATTCATGAAAAAAAAAAACAGAAATACATTACGATATTCTGTAGAAATCTCTGGAATAATTCCAGAAAGATGAAACTCTGTAAGATTTTTTAGAAATAGTGGAGGAATCACTCATGAATTTTCCACGGCAGATTTTTAGAAAAAGTTTTGAAGAATTCCTTGAAGGACTGTGAGGAAATTTCTGGAGAACTTCTTGGCGACATCTTGGAGGAGTTTCTGGCTACATTTCTCTGTCCTTCCGGAAGGGTCTCTGGCGGAATTCCCGACGGAATTCCTGAAATATATCTTGGTGAAACGTTGGAATGGGTTTCCGGGGAGGGGAAATTCCCGTTTGACGAAAAGTTTTGCCCGACTGGAGTGGGAATTGAAACCACTAGTCAAAGTAATGAAACGCCTAGATGGCTGACGCCTCAAACGGCCATAAAGCCCACAAATATTAGGAAAAAATCTTAGAGAAACATTCTTTAAGATATTTTCTGAATAATTCGTAGACAAGTTACTAGAAATTCCTGTATGAGTCCCAGCAGAACTTATTGAAGTGTTCTCTTGAGAAATGGCATCGGCAATCACTAGATAAACACTCGTAGGACTTTCTGGACAAGTCTTTATCGATGAAACTTAAGAAAAATGCGAGGAATATTGAGAAGAAGCCGTTAAAAAAGTATCGGAATCAATGCTTGACATCTTGGCCATTTTTTTGAGAAATTTTCTGGTAAGAAAATCTGAAGCAATCTCAAACGGATTTCTTAGAAAATCTCTTGAAAATTTCTTGGAAAAATCATTGAAAAATTCTTGGAATAGTCTTAAACCGATTGATTGATTGATAACCAGCTAGTGCAGACCAATCGATCAACTTTTCAGCGCAAACCATCATTTAGATCTTCAGAGTTATGCTTTTGAAAGTTCGGGGTATGACTTCGTCATATCTTCACCTTAAAAGCAGAAGAATAGAATTATTTCTTGCAAACATTGTAGAGGATCATTAGAAATAATCCATGGATTTTTTTTTCCAAGTTAAAAAAAAAACAATTTATTAAAGAACATTTTCCAAGATATTCTCCAAATTTTTTTAGAAGTAATGAAAGCTGTAGAGAAATTAATAAATAAAAGCGGAATAAATACTTAATTATCTTCAGATTTTTTTAACGGATTTTTTGGAACAATCTCTGGAAAACTCTTTAGAAATCATCGGAAAATTGTATGAAGAATCTTAGCAGAAATTCATGACGCAATTTTCGTCCTCAAAAAATACTGGAGAAACCGTTACGATAGTCTATGAAGGACTTCCTACATAAATTCCCAGACAAGATTAAAAAAAATGAAAGAGCAATATTGGGATGAGTCATTACAGTGATCCCTGAAGAAATCGTCGAAGTAATCTTTTAAGAAGTTCCTTGAGATTTTTTTGAAAAAAAAAAGTGTTTTTGGTAATCACTGAAGACATTTTTATTAGTGATATTTGGTGAAATTCTTAAAAATAGAAAATTTTCAATCAAAAATCATAAAGTTTTTCTTAAAAATAATCCTCGAGGAATCCATAAAGAAATCCATGTAGAATTTGTGGAACATTGAGTTTTGTCCTTGTTCTTAATGTAGGATTCTAATCTAAATCATTTTTCATACAAATCATAAAGGAATTGCATTTTTCTATTTTTTTTAAAAACATTTTTCAAGAAATTTCTCAAATCTTTTCAGAAGAAGTTCCGTAGAGGAATATTTGAATGCATGCTTGGGTAAATACATGAATATGAGAAATTATTGGAGAAATTTCTGGAATCCTTAATGAAATACTTGAAATAATTATGTAATTGACTTCTTGAATTCATGAAATTCACAGAAATTCTAGAAATTTTCTGGGAACACATAAGAAAAACTGAAGGAGTCCCTGGAAATGTCTATGTTAAAAACTTTGAAATATCCGCATTTCAAGGAGTCTGTACAGAAATTCTTGGTAGATTTGTCTGGACGAATCTCTGAAGACATTTCTAAAGAAATTCTTAAAAGTGATTTTTGGAAAAAATCTTGAAGAAATTTATGGAAAATCTTCGAAACAATTGCAAAAAAAAATCCATGTTTATTTCAAGAGAAACCTCCGGAATTGCCCTTCGAGAAAGATTTGAAGCAATTCCTGTAGAATCCCTAGTGAAATTCTCGGAGAAATTACTGAAAAAAAAACTCCAAGAGAACTGCTGCATTTTTTTTGTCGGGAAAACTACTAGAAGAATCCTCAGTGTAGTTGCTAGGGAAACATCCGGAAAAATAACCAGAGGGTTCTCTGGATAGAATTTTCTGGAAGGAGTTCCCAGTGAATTGCATAATTCTTGGACGAATTTGATGTATAAATTCCTAAAGTTTTTAAATTTGAATTAAATTTCAATTTCTAGAATTATCAATTCTGACGTTTAGTTAGTTTAGTTCTGTAAATGTTGTTGTTGTCATCGAATTCCCAGAGAAATTACAATGGCTTACAACGAGCCTAAACGGTTGGCACTTATTATAGATGCAAAGATAAATCACAAGAGAAATTCGTGGAAAATTTTTAGAAAAAATCCTTTACGAAAAAAAAATTGGATGAATTCAGATATTCAGAAAACAAAATTCTGGAGGGTTCACTGGACATTCTGAAGAACTCATTTCATTGGAAAAAGGCACGATGAAATTTTTGTGAAAACAATTAGGGGATTCACTAAACAGCGTAAACTGATTAAACGTCGCAATCACCAAGGCAATTTTTGATAATTTCATTAGACATTCCATGAAACATTTCAAATATCAGATAATCATGGTTTACGCAATTATTTAATCTGTTTAGTGAATACCTCTAATAATGATTTGTTAATCCCTGAAGTACTTTTTGTAGACATCCCTGGATGAGGTAATGTAAAAATAATGAAAAAAGCATAAAAATGAAAATCTGAGCTGAATCACACGATAAGTTCTTGAAGCCAATCTTGGTAGTAATTCTTGAAGAATTTTCTCAAAGAATAACTTAAAAAAACTGTAAATGTATCTGATTTATTTTGCACGAATCCTTGCTAAAAACACTTAAGTAATTATTGGTGAAAACCCTGCATAAATTGCTTGAAATTCCTGGATAAATTTCTTGAAACTTTTCCGGAATATCTCTGGAGCTATTCAAAAAAAATATTTTTTTTTTAGATTGTTAGATAAATACATGGAAGGATATTTTGTAGAAATCTCTGTAGGTATTTCTGGATGAAACACAGCAATAATATTGGAAGATTTTTTTTAAAGAAATTAGTGGAGGATCCGATAGACTTTTAATCAAGCATCGAATGTATTCGATAATGAATTTATGAAGTGCCGTGTCAAAATTTTTGGTACAACAAGTGCAACGCGGTGTACGACATAGAAATCCCTGCCTTAGAATATTATTGGAATAAACATCTAGAGTAATCGCTTCAGAAATTCCTAGAGAAATTTGAAAAAATGTGCCAGAGGAATACCAGAAGAAAAACAAATGGGTGATTTTTGGAAAAATTCTCAAAAATAGAAGGATTCATTGGAAAAAGGCTTGGATGAATTTCTAAAGAATTGTCCGAAAACAAACATATTTTTTAGAATTTTGGGAATTATTTCCCAGTAGTTTAGGAAATTTCTGGAAGAATTTTCAAACATAATTGAAATTAATATAAAAAAAAACATTTCAAGAGAAATTATTTTTTTTAGAAAAAGTTAGAGCAATTTTTGAGAAATCCAGATGGAATTCATAATGATATATGTATTCGAAAATTAAATCGTGATCTTTTAGAATTGTTTTCAGTTTTTGACAAAAAATCCAGAAAAAGTTTCAAAAGAAACTACTAAAGAACATTTTCCGAAAAATTCTCATTTTTTCCAAAATTTTGAGAGCAACGTCTGGAGAAAACCCTAGAAAAATTCTAGGCAGTATGTATTTAAAATACCTGGGAAAACTCTAAAGCAGTATTTCAAAAAACCATTGGAAAAATACTTGAATACATTTTATAAGATACCCCAGGGGAAATTGCAAGAGAAACTAATTGAAGAAATTTCTGGAACCATTCCAGAATACTTTGGTTTTGAGAGAAATTTCTTGGAAATTCTTTAAAAATCTAGAGTTCTTGGGATTCTCTCTGTGCTTTGTCGAAACGTGTCGATAATTTTTAGGATGAGTCTACAGATTGATTTTACGGAATCTCAACAGAAAATCCTGAAATAATTGTTTGGAGGAATCTATGGAGGAATTCCTGAAAAAAAAAATCCTAAAATGAATTCTGGAGAAAATTCTTGCTCAAATTTCTGGACGATCCTTGAAGAAAATGCAGGAGAAATCACTGAAGAAATTCCTAGAGTTATTCTTGAAGGAATTATTGAAACAGCTGGAGGCTTCTCCGATTAATTCTATAATTCCTGAACGAGTCCCTGAATGAAGTTCTGGCGAAATCCATCCTGAATTCATGTGAGAAATTTTGATTGGAATCATCGACGAATGCATTAACAAATTCCTAGAGAAATCCTCAAGGAAATTTATTTTTACACTTTTTTTGTGCCTAGGAGCTGATATCTATTTTTACCACACACGAATTTGCTTTGCAATTAACTTTCTTAAATAAAACTTGCACAAGCATTTCACAGAACCATATTGACATTAGTAATTTCATTGCGAAAAATACAGCAATTTTTCCTATAGTGCGATAGGTAACCAGAGCAATCTGTACTGAAACATTTGTCGATTTCCAGTCGTTCTCCTACGTCTGCTAGATAGAGGAAAACTTGTCGAATAATTCACGCTCAAATATCGAGCTACAGTCGACCAATTAGCAATCAGAACGTTTCGGTCCGGCGAGCAAACACGGGTGATTAGCGCAGCGTCGTCGACGTCGCACTCGGTTGAGGAATTGAGAGTATCCCGAGTTTTGATACTGATTCGATTTATTCCCATGGTAACTCCCCCCAGAAGCTATCACATGTAGATCTACATTATAGATGACCGATTTCGAACTCTCGATCGGTGATGGTTGTTTACCCATAGCGCACCATCTAGACTCTATAGAGCAATTGCTGCATGACGACAACGACAATATTGACAAAACTTGTTAATACGTGCATCAAGTTTGAAGTGCTTTTTGCACCGAGCTTTATGGAATCCGTTCTTGTCGTTACATGCAACATATGGGTGAAATTGGTTTCGAAGGGACGTGCTCTTGCACAGGATGAAATAAACAGTAAACAAAATTGTCCATCCTTTCAACTAGTTACAAGTTTCCACGCTTTGAACTAGTAGGTATCATTCAACTATGTTTCGAATATTTGAATTTTTCCCATAACAAACCGTATCTTTCCCTATCACACGGACTTTAGGCATCGCGACAACAGCAGGTTGCTGCGCAGCGCAGCCTTGAACAAATATGTACGTACAGACCCTCGGTACCAGTCCTAGTCCCTCTGATTTGAATACACCATGCAACGAACGCAACTTCAAAGCCGGAATTTTATTGCCGTTCGTTGTCGTCATGAAAGTGAGTTTTACCTTCCCACGCGCGTGGGAACTTTTCTATGCTTGTTCTCTCCGCTGCTGCTCTCTATACAAGGAAGGACATAAAACAATTTGGGACCTCCCACCAATCGACGACCGGGACGTGGACCGCCATTAAAAACCCACTAAATTCCAATTCCACCTCCCTGACGGACGAGGTTGTCCGTTCGTCGTCGCATAAACTTTTCCTCTCTTTCTCTATCTCTTCTTGTATTCCGCTATGTATTTGGTAAAATGATGCTCACTGAACTGCAAAACAAATTGTTTCCGCACTTGCACCGCCGTGCCATCATCGTTGCAGGCCGAGGACAACTGAGTTGTCGGAGCAGGACGTGACCGGAAGTTTCGTGCGGTAAGAAGCTTGGTTAGAACTTTTTGTTTTGTCTGCTATGACTTTATGCCGTAGCAATTGGGCGATGGTTGTTGATGGCGGCGGCGTGGTTTGCCAGACGGCTTGGTGTGAAGATGGATGATGATGGTGGAAGTCTACTGCAATCAGCAAGTTCTTCAACTCTGAGCGGATGCGAGAGGGAACTTTTGGAATTTTTTTGTTTTGAGATTTTGAAGTTGGACACGTAATTAATATAGTTCATGTATAAATTAATATAAATTGAAGTATTATTTATATTGAAATGTTCATTAGCTGAAGCTGTGAATACGTGAATATTGAGCAAAATTAAGCAGGAAATGATGTTATTCTTCTTCATGGCATAACATCCTCACTAGCACAAAGCCTACTTTTCAACTCCACACAGTTATTAACTGAGGGCTTCCTTTGACAACATTTCAGTAACAAATTTTGAAAACGACGTATAATCAATGCTACACCATTGATTATACGTCGTTTTCAAAATTTGTTACTGATTTCCTTTTAACAGATGAACCAGCCTAGGGCTGAAAATCTCTATAATAAAGTAATAACACTAGTTTACAAAATAAAACAAAAGTCGTGAACTTCTGTCAACCACAAAAATTTTTGAAGTACAATTTAGCACTGATTTCGAAACCGTGCTTCAAAAAATTTTAAGTAGAACAGTTTTTGAGTTTTAGCTCAATATCGAGTTTTACAACTTTTAAAAATATTGAATTTACTAAAATTCAAATATCTTGCGTTTTGTTCAACCAATTTCAAATCTTTTTCCATAAATTAAGAGCTGAATACAATACCATTCGATCATCCGAATGCAGGTTTTGCGTCAGATTGATGAAATTCAAGATATTGGCGAGTTTTAGGGACGATCTCCTTAAATTTTAGCCAAATTTCCAAAAATTTAAGATGAAATGTATTTTTTTCAATAAGAAAAATTCTATCTAAAAATTCTTTCTCAACGTTTATTTGACATATCATATGTAGGCGAGTTACAGTTAAAAATTCAGCTGAATCGGAGCATTGATTACGAAGAATTAGATGTGTAAAACGAGCGACCTTGCTTAAAAATAGAACAAAAATCGATTTCAAATCATCATCCTTGTATGGAAAGTCGAAAAAAATTCCGCTCTACTGTATTTTTTTTCCTTCGCGTTTTCGAACTCAGGGCATGATTCTACACCAAAAATAATCATCAGCTTACCGAGTTCAAAAATGCTGTAAACTAGTGTAATAATATGTAACAATAATAATAACATTTTCTATGTTTATCGTATGACAGGCACGATACTCTATGCGCATGGAAGTCAAGGAAATTTTCATTACGAAAAGATCCTGGATCGACCACCAATCGAACCCATCATCTTCAGTATAGTTTTGCTCAATACCTGCATGTTAATTGCTTCTGTTATCTGGACCCTACGCTGAGGATGTCTGAGATCGATATAGGGGAAATTGTGTATTTTCGGCAGTTTTGTTCTCTTCGTCATGAGGGGTTTTTTGAAAGCTGTTGAACTGATACTTGGCCTCAAATCCTTCCCAACCAAGCTGAGTTATATGATTAAGTTTCAGGAAATTTGGCCGACAAAAACCCCTCATGACGAAGAGAACAAACCTGCCGATAATACCCATCGTCACCCTATTCGGTCGGGTCAGAACAGAATGTTACTGTTTAATGGCTAGTTTCCACCTGGTGAGTACTGTGTAAAAGGATAGGACAAGTACTGGTCAAGTAAAACTTTTTCAATCAAAATTACTTTAGCGTTCGCAGTTGATAAGTAATTCTCAGCCAAAAAGATTTGCCAACAGATGGCACTGTCATGCGATGCTGTCAGTCATGTTGTTAATTTTCCGTACGGAATAATATGTCGATGTATTATTCCGTGAGTAAAAGTGACATTTTCTCTTCCTTTTTGTTTCTTCTTTCGCACCAAAGACATCAGTGTGCATTAAGCTGTTAGTACACAGGGGCCTTAGGCCTAAAGTACACAGGGTTGAAGATTTGGCAAGGGAAGAACTCAAGATAAAACATCTGTGAAGTACAACGGAATGCGGAAGCACTATGGTATGTACTCAAAACAATTCCGCAACTCTGCCACTGCGGCAAAACGCAATGACCGGGGATTTTCTGCTTTTTTTTTAACAACTTCAGTTTGGTGAATAAGTGTGTTTCCTGGAAGAAATTAATTATGTGAGAATCTGCAGCATTGTTCTTGCTCTGTCTCGCTCTATGGGCGGTAATTGTGGGACGATCTTGGGGACGATAATGGGGTTATAGAGAGAGAGAATTAGTGCAGTAAAAATCCAAAGATTTTGAAAACAAACTACCTGGTCAATCCATGAGCTGGCTAGTTCTCGAAAATTACTAAAAGAGTTCTATCAGGAGTTCCTCGATAATTCCTCCAGAATGTCCCCCAGGAGTTTACGGGAATTCATCCAGAAGTTCTCTTCCAGTTCTTCCTCCAGGAGATTATCAGGAATTCCTCCGGAGTTTCCCGAAAATTCCTCAAGGAGTGTTCCGAAAATTCCTCCAAGGATTTCCCAGGAAATCATCCAGAAATTTTCAGGTGAATCCTCGATAAAACTTCCGAGAGTTCCCGGGTATGCCTCCAGAAGTTCCCCGTTAATTCCTTAAGGGGTATATCCAGGAGTTCCAGGAGAGGATCTACCAAAAGTATTGCTAAGTGAATTCAAAGCATCTTGTCTAATCCCTAATGTTTTTCCGAAAGTTTGAGCAACACTTTCTTTAAAAGACATGTTTTTACAGACCAAATTCTGTAAAAAAAATTCGAAATAGTTTCTTGGTAGAAATGCTGAATATGAAGTAATATATACAAGAAATTTTTTCGCCGATAGAAACAAAATGGAAATTATTATCATTTTATTTTAGTGAAATTAAACAAATTTCTGTTAACGAGTTCAGCCATAAGTCCAAAATCCATGGCTGAGAACCTGTGAAACTTAGCATAAACACATTATTTAAGCGAAACACGTCGTTCTTAACAACACAGGCCAAACATGTCTAAAGGTTCCATTTGCAGAAGGGAGGCTCTCTTTGGTTTTCCTCTCTTTCGTTAATATCTCAGTTGTTTATTTGTATTATGATTGTCCCCTTGCATTGAACGATGGTCAAAACAATCGTCTTTTGATTTGTACTGCAAAAATAGTTGAAAAGTGTACCATTTCTTTGCAATAATTGAAAGAGAAAGTGAACAAAGAGAACCTCTCAAATGGAGGTAGGACCTATTGAAATGTGTGGTCTGAACAGTTTCGAATATTTTCGAAAATTCGAAAAAGTAGCCTTTTACAGTTTTTAAAACTGATATTGGCCAATTTCAGTAGGTAATATTAATTTTCATGAAAATTTTAAAATATGTGTGAAATTTCTGATTTTCATTATGGAATTTATGAGTGTGCCTCTTACTAATACATTTCAAAACCAGTTCGCGGGCCGCACAAAACCTGGTCGAGGGCCGCATGCGGCCCGCGGGCCGCAGTTTGGTGACCACTGCCTTAAAGGGTATATCCAGGAGTTCCCCACAAATTCTTCCAGGAGTTCTTCGGGAATTCATCAAGGGGATTTTTGAGAATTTCTGCAAGAGTTCCCCGTGAATTCTTGAAGGAGTTCCCCGAGAACTCTTGCAGAAAATCCCCTGGAATTCCCCAATGAGTTTCCAGGAAATTCCCCCAGGAGTTTCCCAGGAACTCATCTAAAATTACCTCGGTTATTCCACCAGAAGTTCACCAATAATTCCACCATGACTTCTTCGGGAAATTTTCCAGGAGTTCCTCCGAAATTCTCGTGCAATTCTTTCAGAATTCCTGCAGGACTTCCCCGAGAATCCCCGAATGGATTCCTGGAGAAATTTATTGGAGAAATCCCTGAAGTAATTTCTTGAGCAATCACCAGAGGATCTTCTGGAGAAAATCTTCAAAAAATCCTTCTAAGATTTTTCTAATAATTTCTCCAGGGATTCCACCGGAGATTCTTCCAGGAATTTCTCCGGAGATTCCTTCAGGAATTTCTCTCAAGATTCCTCCAGAAATTACTGCAGGAATCTTTGGGGGAATTCTTGGAGGAATTTCCGGAGGAATTCCTAGAGGAATCTCCTGTGGAATTCCTGGAGAAATCTCCGTAGGAATTCCGGGAGTAATTTCTGGAAGAATCTCCGGAGGGATTCCGGGAGGAACTTTTGGAGGAAATCCAGGAGGTATTTCTGGAGGAATCTCCGAAGAAACCTCCGGAGGTTTTTTAGGAGGATCTTTTGAAGGAATCTCCGGAAGGTTTTCCCCGAGGAATTTCCAAAAAAATCTCCAGAGGAGTTCCTGCAGGAATCTCCAGAGAAATTTCTGGAGGAATCTTTGGAAGAATTATTGGAGAAATCTCAAGAGGAATTTCTGGAGAAATGTCCGGAGGAGTAGGAATCTCCGGAGGAATTCCTGGAGGAATTTTTGGAGGAATTATTGGAGAAATCTTAGAATGCATTCCTGTAGAAGTCCTAGAAGGAACTCTTTGAATGATATCGGAAGGAATTTCTGCGGGAATCTCTGAATAAATATCTGAGTGAACCCTGAAAAAAAAAAAATACTACAGCAATCACTCATGGCGGGATTTTTTGTAGAACTTCTAATGAAAATCTAAGAGACATTTTGAGACAATCCCCGGCGAACTCCTGGTGGATTTTCTGGTGGAGCACCTGGAAGAATTTCAAGAGAATTTTCTGGTAAATCTCAAAGAAAAACCTTCGTACGGAATGCCAGAAGATTCATCACAAAGAATCCTTCGTGGATCTTCATTCAATTCCCTGTGAAGCTTTGCCCCAGTATTTCTTCAAGAACTCCATGAAGTAACCGTCAGAGACCCAGCAGAATTCCTCCCACCGTAGTGCGAATCCGTAGTCTAGATTTTCCCCAGAAGCCTACCCAAAATTTATAAATTAAATCATTTTCCCCACACGCGCGCGAAAAAGTACATTTCAATTTCAATAACATTTCCTGAAAAAACGAACGAAATTTCTTCAAGTCCAAATCGTAAACAACCTGGTGTCCTTTTCTTTCACATCCTTCTTACAGCATCGTTTCGTTAAAATGCTGTCAGTTGAACAAATGTCAAAATTACTTATGGAAAAAGGAGGAATTTTACTTGAGCGCTCTACTTGGGAGCAGGAAACTAAGCTTAAAGGAAAACAAACGATATAACAATACTAATATGAAACGAGCTCACCAATGAATGTATCAGTGGTGAGCTTGTTCCACATGATTATTATTATGCGTATCATAATGCACTTTCTACAGGTGGTGTCGCACTCACTGATGATGATAATTTTTGATTTGATCATCATCTAATCAGAAATCACATTATATATTTGGTTTGGTTTATCTAGAGATTCTTCTAAGAACGTCTGCGGGAATTGTAGCCCTGCAGGAGGTGTGTTTGTCAGAATCAACGGTACGAACGTTTAGAGGTAACCATACCATCTACTAATCGGGCTGCAAAGCTGTGAGTCAATAAGGAGAGCGTCCAACATAGCTCTGGTCCTCACAAGTTCCTACCTCATGCTTCCACGGGTCATGCGATGACAAAGACCGCTAGCCAGGAATGGCATGTTCTTTAGTGTGAGTGCAAGTGTGCGCGGTTTTAATTAACATTTTCAGTGCGGAATACCACCCCTGCCGCCAGCTAAGAGTTGAGTGCCTAGCTGGTAGTGCAGCCTGGGCACTGTTATCCTTCTGATTTCAGCTAGATTGAGGAGGTACGATCCGAGCGTATGTTCACCAAGGAGGTGCGGCTCAAACAGCGTCTGTTCTGGTATCCAGCGGCTGAGTAAGAAACGCTGCACCACGCCCAGCTAGATCCAAGGTGGCAGCCCCACCATGGTGGATAGGGGACCTTAGACGTATAACCTACGGTTCTCGAAACCCAAAAACCGTTACAAAAACCAAGTCTAGTCAATGATAAATGCCGTATGAAGCTTGAGATCCTAGGATTGAGCGAAGTCCGTAGGCCAAACTTTGGAGAACACGGATTGGCATTGGGCAAGGTTCTACTATACTCAGGCCTACGAGGTGAACACGCTCTTCGCCACCGTGGAGTTGGTTTCCTGCTCAGCGTTCACACACACGCTGCGTTCATGAACCTATTAATGTGAGAGAATAATTGTAGCCACATTCAGAACACAGGTACGAAACCTTACCATGGTCCAATAGTACGCACCAACCGATGCTGCCGAATTGCAAGGTAAAGAGAACTGTTACAGTCAACTGAATGCTGTCGTGGATAAGATTCCAAAAGGTGATATCAAGATCCTCATGGGCGACTTCAACGCGAAGGTTGGTTCCGACAACTCGGACTATGAGCACGTCATAATTATTTTCTTCTCTCTTTCAAACAATCCTATGATCCACCAAAGCATCCACCTGTTCGGCACATATTTTCCGACGAAATGATAAATAATTGGTGATTTTTTCCAATCCAATCCAGCTGCAGTAATGTTTTCTTTGGTGCTTTTGGATGAGTAGGGGAAAATGAAGAAACAAATAAGATGCACAAATTTGTAAACAGAAGCATAGGCTCTGTAAGAGAGAGACAAAATGTGTTGCCAAATGCGTAACATATCTCCCAACCTTTTTGCTCCTAGCATTTAAAGAGCAGTTGAAAAGCATTCTGTATGCTCCCAAGTGAAACCACTTCAAGCAGTTGAAATGCTAATTAACAGCCGAAAGCTTTTAAGCAGCACAGCTTATGCTAACTCAAGGCAGCTATGCATTCGAACTGCTTATGTAGGGCAGCAAGCAGTTTAAATGCGTAATACGGGCTGATACACGGCTTATTCAAATGCTTAGTGGTTACCAGGGTGGTCGTCTGCAGCGGTATGTTTTGTTGAATCTAGAATCAAATGGTCCGATTTTCGAAATGGTCGTTTTTTGCTTAGCGGGTCGATAAAGCTCCCAAATTGTCCGGTGATCCGGAATCCGCATCTATAAACCCGCTTATTGAAAATGAAGGGCACTTCTACTTCCTTTTTGTCCCAGAGCTCGTTTGTGGTGGACAGAAGGGCTAGGCTGTATTCCCTATTCCCCTGAAGCGTTACGTAATTTATTGAGACTCGATTGTAAACAAAAGTGTCACAAGTGTGGAAATTGGTGAAATTTTAGAAACTACAGTGAAAAAAATAATACATTGTATCAACTACTATCACTATCATACTATCATACTATCAAGTAATCATAAAACTGTTGATCGGAAAGTGAGTTTTCGTTTAAAAAAGTTCTGCTGCCCATCGGATACATAGCGACAGTGGTAAGTTATGTGCTACGACAACTGGCTGAACTTGTTTGCTGTTCATATGGCGGCCACAAAACCCACAAATTTGAATTTATTCCAGCGTGTTTTCTTGAAATACAGTTCATTTAATATTAACAATAATCGGTGGTTTCAACTTTGATCATGCATTCCTTCAAACAGTTTCCTGAAAAAATAATTTAGGATGCTTTCCCCATGAATTGGATACATATTTCCGGGAAACTAGTTCCAGTGGCTGCCAAAAAGTATTGCACACCGTGAACTATGTTCCTACTCCCGTGAACTACAGTCTTGCTTCCAAGAACATAGTTCCTATTTTCGTGAACTAAGTTCTCGATAACATGAATTAATGCTGCCGAACGCTCCGTTACGGAGGCGTTACGAGTGCGTTGTGGAACTAAGTTCTGAGATTTGTGATTATTATTCATGGTGTATATTCGTAAACGAAAATCTGTCATGTTCCAGCTTTCGTGATCGAATGTTGACAATTTTAGGAACGGATTATTTTGCGTGCAGAAGCGGGAACTAAATCTGCAAATAAGCGATAGATTGAAACCCATTAGGACAGCGCAGTAGTGGCAGACCGAGAGGCTCATGGCGGCATAGCCTCAACAACGAAATCAAGCAAATCGACAAAAATTTCAAGGCGATGCAATAATGGCTGGGAATTGCCCAGGATGGAGAGGTTTCAATTCGAGCCTCTGCACCACCACAGGTGCTCAGGACTGAAAGCAAGCAGAGGGGAAAAGTTGAATTAGAATTTTGAGTATTGATAAAACCGGAATTATATGTTGACGAAATCGGATAGTGACAAAAACGAAACATGCCTGTATTCAACAAAAATACTGTCAGAAAGACGATTTGCCAGAATTTTTCCATTGCTACTAGTAATCCTCAGGAAACTCTACAATGTATTCAGCAAGGATTGCCCATAGATATGTGAACATTGGTTCTCAATCTCTCCCTGAAATTCTCCTAACAATTTGACAAGTTGAGTGATTCGCCTATTGTTGACTTAAAGGACGATTTAAGAGAGCTTAAGTTGGAGGGTTGGGATAGCATAGTGACTGGTGAGCTTATCGAACTGTCTAAGGGTGTCCAAGAGCATGAGTATAGGTCATCGGAGGTACCAGCGTTAACAAGTGATCTCTTACTGCATTACAAATAAGGATTAAAATCACATAAGCTCATATATGTTCAATAAACTGCACCCTGAAACCTCCTCAAATGCCATGAACCGCTTGAATCCTCTCTGATGATCTCTTGAAAGCCCTCGGAAACGCTTAGAGTGTTCATATTTTTCAGCAATTTTGCTTTTCTCAGTTGACAAACAGTTATCGAGATCAACTCCAATGTGATCGTAAAATTTAGGATTGGGGTAAATTTGTTTAGTAAATATTACTTAAAACGGCTTAGTGACCAACTGTGAAGGACAAATGGTCGAAATACTTTTGCTGTTGATGATGAAGATATAACTCAGCCTAAGGTGAATATGTAATTAAGCCATATGCCGAATTACAAGAGCATAAATCTGAAGAACTAAACAGTGAAGTGCTTTAAAAAGTTCATCGACTGGTTTCCTGCTGGTGGGGACCAAACGATCAAGTTTTCAGTTAACCCTCCAGCAGTCGCGTCTTTGACTACCTGCAACGACGCCACGCTCACTCTGTGTACCAAAAGCGTGCATTTTTCATGGTGCGTGTACTCAGTACACGACGCGACCGCTCCCGGGTTAAAACCCACATCTGGTTGTGCTTCGAAAATTTGAGGCGTGACTTTGTTACACTCAGAATATTCTTTCGTTAAACCTCAACGAATATGCTTCGTAAAACCAGTTTTCGTAAATTGGAAGCAATTTGCGTAAAATGTACGGTTCATTCGTACCACCATGCTGAAACAGTACAAATGGAGTTGTATCATGTACGAAATCACGAATCCGACAGACGCTAAAGTTGCTCATTCGTAGATTTTAGCTCCCGCTTTGTAGAATGAAACAAAATAAACAAATGTCAAACATTTTTTACTAATCATGCGTAAAAAGAAAATTTCGCTTCGTAGAATGCAACAAAGCTTTGCAGTCATCACTGACGATTGATTGGATCGCAGAGAAAACAAAGCAACATGTTTTAATGAGCATATGACGGTGCGTGTGCGAGAAGAGGAAAGAAAACATGCTCTCGGTTGAAAAGTAAAAGTTATTTATAAACAGAACCAAAGTGGAAAGCGTTCTGGTTGTTTTCGGACGGCTTCAACAAGCGTCAACAGATGGGTGGCTAGCACTGGTAGGTATAAATCAGAAGATACGTGATTCGAAGCCTGTGATATCTAAGTGGATGAACGTGTGGTATTTTTTTAAAGCATGTTTTATGTTATGTTACGGGTATAAATATTTGTTACAATTATAAGACAGAATAATTTTTTAATGTGTTATAAGATTATTATTCGTTCGTTCTTTGTGTTGTATGTTTCATTTTAACTTATATATATTCCCATACTTTTAATGCACATTTATAGGGTTCTGGAAAAATAGAGGCCCATGAAATGCAATCCCACTTTGATTGCCGACTTTCAGGCTATTTCGGGCAGCGGTCAAGTACTAGAGATGTAAACCTTCCCCTGCCACGGACTTCAAGTTGTTAAGCTCAAGTATCGAACCCTGAAACGAGATGCCCGATTAGGATTAGTTTTCCTAGACAAAACCAAGCTATGAACACAGCAACAAATGATGTGAACTAAAAGGCAAAATGCCAACTAAAATACAATTTCAGGATGACTGATGGACCCAAACTAATAAATGAAACCTCATCATCCTGTGATCGGAAGGAGTTATCCATCTGGATAACAGGGCACATTTATGTTATGTGTTGTGCTACGTCAATTTGTGATGTCTGTATATTGTGCATTTGTAAGGTTCTATGTATGCCGTGAAGTGTTAATGGTTTGTAATAATTAATTTCTTTTATTTTTGTAACAGTTATTCCGACAAAAAAAAGAGACAGAAAAACTTGTCGGAGCGATTTTATACGAAACGAACTCATGCATATTACGAAGCTTTTCGTTGCAGAAAACAACGAATGGCATTTGTAAACAAGACAACCGATTTCGTACAATGAAACAAAATTTATTTTCAGTGTATGTATCAACCTTGAACCAGGTAAAGGTTCAAACCCCTAGTATTCGATTACCACAATTTGAAGTTATAAGATAACATTTCGACTTACCGAATTTGGTGAAAATATTGCCGACAGCTCCAAGTCATCCGAGGTCAGATTGCTGGAAAAGAACAAACCAGAAAATAGTTCACGTTAGCACTTACTACGTATGATGCACAATTAAATTTATTCATTACAGCCTTATAAATTCTCACGACTTGACAAGCTCTAGCGCGACGGATAATGTGAAATTTAATTATCTATAATAGCCATCGAAGGAGAAGGAGGAGGAGGAAACAATTAATGGGGATCGGCCAAACTAAAACGCGCTTCTCCTTCCAGTACCCCCAGTCCGTAATTCTTCACGGAAAATTAACTTTCGATGTTCTTTGCCACGGGACATTTGAGTTGAAACTTGTTTGGAAGCTATGTATTTAGTTGCTAGAAACTGGAAATTCATTCCCGGCAAAACACCACACGAATCATTGAACCTTCCAGCGCTGTGGCCTGCCAGCGGATCAGCCTAATTATCAATTATTCAATCTAATTACTACGCGCCAAAACAACTCGAACTCGCCATGCCATTCCATTCGTCACAGCGAATTCCATTCACAGTTTTTTTTTTCAGTATGCATCGAAAAGTGATATTTTCCTTTTACCGTTCTTACACACAAGAAAGAGTTTAGAAATCATTCTTCAAATCGTCTTTCGATCAAATCCGAAAAAAACTTAAACTTTATAAGCGATAATGTTACAACATTGACTAGTCAAAGACTGGAAAAAGATCCGACGCTTGTGACAAAAGATATAACGTCTGATGAATGAATAAAATCTCACTTTTTACCAAGCTTTTTATCTAACTTTTTTTTTCTCAAACGTCAAATCACTTTGTGATATTCGATCAAGTTTATCGGCATATCCTAGGCTAGACTTTAACATCATTAGTTCTAGGGTTTTAGAGAAATTTGAGCTTCTTATAAGAGTCAGTGCTGAAAATGTCATTTCGACATATCTAAATTCAACCACCTACAGCTCATTTTATAAGCTTAACCTGAGAATATGGTATATCAAAAACTTGTGCGGCTAGACCAGTATTACAAGAAAGCTACGGAAATACAGCTCTTTTTCGAATATTTAAGGCAAATGTCACGGACCATCTTAGAAAAATCGAGCCAAGGGCTGAAAGTCTCTAATAAAGTCTCTAATAAAGATAAATCAATCGAAAAATGCCGATTGATCTTCACCGTGAATATCAAATGGCATTTTTCAAAGGTAGTCTGTGACATTGACCTTAAGTATTCGAAAAAGAGCGATATTTCCGTGACTTTCTTCTAGAACTGGTCTAAACGCACAAGTTTTTCAAATACTATATTTTCAGGTTCAGCTTATAAAATGAGCTGTAGGTGGTTGAATTTAGATATGTCGAAATGACAGTTTCAGCACTGTGAGAGGCATGCAAAAAAGTACGTTTGTCCATGCTAAACCTCATCCCAAATTTCAATCGCAATGTGGTATACAAGGAAAGCAACTCATTCCACTTAAATTTCGAACAGTTGTTTTAGATGCAAAAGACATTGAGAAAGTTTTGTTCCAAAAAAATTACCTTGTTGAATGTGTGATAGACAACACAAACTTACCCCACAGATTGTGGTATTCTACATTTCTTGATTTTCAGCATATTTCCGAGCATCGACAACTTTGGTTAGTGTAAGAAGGGTTCAGTTCCCCACCAGTGAAATTGTTCACGTATTTTATTATTGATTTAACTATTGATGTACAAACCCAGACCCAGATCCGGCCCCCTTGCAGCGGGTACATCTCGCTGATTAGCCATTTATTACCACGAGCGAGCGGTGGTGTCGCGTCGCGTCACCGACGCGAAGTAATCATAAAACAAAATTCCTTTTGGCTGGTGGTGACGGGAGGCGGTACACGGCGGTGAGGATTTTATTATTCGAACGGTGACAGTCATCGTGGGACAATAACACTGTTTAATTGATAATTTGTCCGTTCACGCTACCGGTCAGTTTCCGCGGATATTGGTGCATTGGTGAAAGGGAATCGGCGCTCGTCGCATGGTTTGCAGTTTATTCATTCGAAAGGAAATCTCATCATGTCCGCACTTATTGGATCCATTAAGCGAGCCATTTGTTTTATTTTAATAGTAATAAAGGAAATCGTATACACACGATGAAGATGATTATGATAATATAGCGCCACCTTCATGTTGTGTCGTTAACAGTTACCAGTTATGGCTAGCACCTAAAATTCGCCATAGTTGATTCTCAACACAAATCAACAAGAAAAAAATGTTGACAACAGATCGCGTTATAAAAATATGGTTGCCCTTAATCAAACTTCACAATTTGCTCAAATTACATACATACATACATACACATACATTTATTTGTTCAACATCACATTTAAGACAAGACATATTCAACAATAGTACGCCACAATACTCGGTCGCGCCCAATGCTCGCCAGGTATCGCCGTATCAGTTGCAAACACCAGCTTTGCAGAGTTGTTTGCCGGCATTCTTGCAACATGCCCTGCCCACCGTATCCTTCCATCTTTGGCCACCTTCTGGATGCTAGGTTCGCCGTGAAGTGCAGCGAGCTCGTGGTTCATCCTTTTCCGCCACACGCCGTTCTCCTGTACGCCGCCGAAGATTGTCCTTAGCACGCGTCGTTCGAAAACTCCGAGTGCTTGCAGGTCCTCCTCGAGCATCTTCCATGTCTCGTGTCCGTAGAGAACCACCGGTCTTATTAACGTCTTGTACATGGTACATTTGGTGCGGGGGTGAATCTTTTTTGACCGCAGTTTCTTCTGGAGCCCATTGTAGGCACGACTTCCAATGATGATGCGCCTTCGTATTTCATGGCTCACGTTGTTGTCAACCGTCAGTAAGAATCCGAGGTAGACGAATTCCTTCACCACCTCGAAAATTCCCCGTCTATCGTAACATTACTACCCAGACGGATCCGGTCGTGTTCGGTTCCGCCTATCTGCATGTACTTTGTTTTTGAGACATTCAACACCAGTCCGACCTTTGCTGCTTCGCGTTTCAGGTGGGTGCACAGCTTTGCCACCGTTCCAAATGTTCTAGTGAAAATGTCCATGTCGTCCGCAAAGCACACAAATTGACCGGGTTTTGTGAAAATCGTTCCCCGACTGTTGAGCCCGACTCGTAGCATCACATCTTCCAGAGCGATGTTGAAGAGTAGGCATGAGAGTCCGTCAGCTTGTCGCAGTCCCCGGCGAGATTCGAATGAACTGGATAGTTCATCCGAAAACCTTACGCAGTTTTGCACACCGTCCATCGTTGCTTTAATCAGTCTAGTCAGCTTCCCAGAAAAGCCGTTTTCGTCCATGATTCTCCATAGCTCTGCGCGGTCGATACTGTCGTATGCCGCTTTGAAGTCAATGAAAAGGTGATGCGTTGGGACCTGGCATTCACGGCATTTCTGGAGGATTTGCCGTACGGTAAAGATCTGGTCCGTTGTCGACCGGCCGTCGATGAAGCCAGCCTGATAACTTCCCACGAACTCATTTGTTTTAGGTAACAGACGACGGAAGATGATCTGGGATAGCACTTTGTAGGCAGCATTCAAAATAGTGATCGCCCTGAAGTTCTCACATTCAAAATGGTCGCCTTTCTTGTGAATGAGGCAGATTACCCCTTCCTTCCACTCCTCCGGTAGTTGTTCGGTTTCCCAGATCCTGACTATCAGCCGATGCAGACAGGTGGCCAACTTTTCTGGGCCCATCTTGATGAGTTCAGCTGCGATACCATCCTTACCAGCTGCTTTGTTGGTTTTGAGCTGGTGAATGGCATCCTTAACTTCCCCCAGCGTGGGAGTTGGTTCATTTCCGTCCTCCGCTGCACCGGCGTCGTCGTTTCTTCCGTTGCCGTGGGCTCCCGTGCCTACGTTCTCCACGCCGTTCAGATACTGAACGAAGTGCTGCTTCCATCTTTCGATCACCTCAAGTCCGTCCGTCAAGAGGCCTCCGTCTTTATCCCTGCATATTTCGGCTCGCGGCACGAAGCCGTTGCGGGATGCCTTGAGCTTCTGGTAGAACTTCCGTGTTTCTTGGGAACGGCACAGCAGCTCCATTTCTTCACACTCCGCTTCTTCCAGGCAGCGCTTTTTCTCCCAAAAGAGGCGGGTCTGCTGTTTCTGCTTCTGTTTGTAACGCTCCACGTTCTGTCGAGTCCCTTGCTGCAGCATTACCGCCCTCGCTGCGTTCTTCTCTTCCAAAACCGTTCTGCACTCTTCGTCGAACCATTCGTTCCGTCGATTCCGTTCCACATACCCGCTCTAGGTTGTACCGTGGTGGTCGCCGGTACCGTACATTGCTGATGACGGAGAGTTTTGGGCGCAGTTTGACCATTATTAGGTAGTGGTTGCAGTCGATGTCGGTGCCACGATAGGTCCTGACGTCGACAATGTTGGAGAAGTATCGTCCGTCAATCAGAACGTGGTCGATTTGAGATTCCGTCTGCTGTGGTGATCTCCAGGTGTAACGATAAGAGAGGCTGTGTTGGAAAAACGTGCTACGTATGGCCATATTTTTGGAGGCGGCGAAATCAATGAGTCGTAGGCTGTTTTCGTTCGTCTGCTGGTGGGCGCTGAACTTACCAATCGTCGGTCTGAATTCGTCTTTCTGGCCTACTTGAGCGTTTAAATCTCCTATGATGATCTTGACGTTGTGGCTTGGTACTCGCGTTTGAGCTGCACATAAAATGCGTCCTTGTCATCATCAGTGATTCCGGAGTGTGGGCTGTGCACGTTTATTAGGCTGAAGTTGAAGAATCGGCCCTTGATCCTCAACCTGCACATTATTTCGTCGATCGGCAACCAACCGATCACGCGCCTCTGCATATCACCCATCACTATGAAAGCTGTTCCCAGCTCGCGTGTGTTGCCGCAGCTCTGGTAGATGGTATGATGACCTCTAAACGTTCGCACCATGGATCCTGTCCAACACACCTCCTGCATCGTAGCGATGCCGAACCCGCGGTCCTTCAGTAGATCGGCGAGTATGCGGGTGCTCCCAATGAAGTTGAGAGATCGGCAGTTCCACGTACCGAGTTTCCAATCGCAAGTCCTTTTTGTTCGCTGGGGTCGTTGCCGTTGGTCTCGGTTCGTATTATTCTGTTGCTGATTTTCCGCTACAATGGTTTTTTTACGGCTGGCTCGTAGGGCCTGACACCAACCCCCTACTTTCCGGAGGACCATAGTGCACAGTTGAGCTTAGAGTCCTTTCCTGGCACTCGGACGTAGATCAGCCGCCCCTTACATGGGGATCAGACGCTGTTGTGAGCCGCTCCTTCTGGAGAACAGACGCTCAGGTTTGCTGAAGCAATTCTTCCAGGAGCTCTTGTAGAGATTTTCCCAAGAACTCCTCGAGAGATCGTCCAGACATACCTCCAGGAATTCCTTCAAAGATTTCCGAGTCTTCAGAGATTCTTCCAGGAGCTGCTCTAGAGATTTCTCAAGGGATTCCTCGGAGATTCATCCAGGAAATGCTTCGGAGATTTCTTCATGATTACTTCCATAGACTCCTTCAAGATTTTCGAAAATGATTCATCCAGAAATTTCTGCAGAGATTCCTCTAAGAATTTCCACTGAGATTCCTCCAGAAATTCTCTCCAGATAACTCTCCTGAGCATCATTAGAAAAGCCCTCCAAATCGTTCCAGGATTATCGCAAGATATTTCTTCAGGAATTCCTACCGGGATTTCTTCATGAATGTTTTCGGAAACTCTTCTAGGAATACCCCTCAAACTTCCTGGATTATACAGGTATACCTCGAAATGTCCACAAAATCGAAGTTTACATAAAATCGAAGCAAATTTTTTATTGTTATTGTTTTTATGTAAATTTTATACCAAAATGTACCAAAACATATAAAAATTGCATGAAAATGGAGTTTTCGATAAAAGGCTCTGAGTTTTTGGCATTTATTAGTAATTCTCGCTAAATAACGAATAAACCACTATCTCGCTTTTTTTTTTGGTACGATCGGAATCTTTTGTCTGCAAAACTATGTATGGTTGATTCAAAAGCTAATATTTTGAGAAATGGACATACACAATAACGTTATTTGCATGAATGTCCAAAATAAATTAAAAAACGTTTCTAAATTCCTCCAGGGATCCCATCTGAACTTCCTCAAAGGGTTCCTTCGGAAATTTAGAGATTCGTGACAATGACAAGCACCTGATGGAGCATGATTACTGGTTGGCTGTATTTTCCGAACAATCTTTCTGTACGACTAGTGTAGGTTTGTGCCGCTATCTGCTCGGTCGCCTTTTTTGTTGCAATTCTGGGGTGTTAAATTAAATTAGGTGAACCCGGAATTATTAACTTTATTACGACGGTGTACGAATAAAACTTTCCACATCAAATCATGCTACAGAATATTTCAGAAAATCTTCCATGTCACAAAGAGTCACAAAGAATTATTTAACGAAATTTGGCAAGATTTGCTTCACCAATTCTTCCGTGATTTTTTCACAAAATCATTTCAGAGTTTGTTTGAGAAATTCACACAGGGATTATTTCAGAAATTCCTTTAGTCATTTATTTAAAAAAATGCTCTAGGCATTCGTACGAGAATATTTTGGAGCTTTTAGAAAATCTACAAAAAAATTTCAGAAATTTTTCTATTCTATTTTTATTTGCGGAAACTTGTCCAAGTATTCTTCCAAAAAATCCTTCACGGATTTTTTCAAAGAATCTTTCATGAATACGTTCTTCATAGCTTTGTTTAGAAATTCCTTCTATTCTATGAGTTTCACAAAGAATTCTTTCAAAGCATTTTCCATGATTTACTTCTGAAATTCTTCCACTTTTTTCCAAAAAAAATATCCATGAATATGAGTAGAAATTCCTTTATGCAAAATGCGTTCAAAGATTCCTTCAGAAATATCTTTGGACATTTATTCAGAAATTTCGCCAGAGATTCCAACGATGCCTTCAGAAACTATTTTTCAGAAAATGTTTCGAAAGTTCCTTCAAAAATTTGAACTGGGATATTTTGGAAATTCTTCCAAGGATTTCACCAAATATTCCCACAGTAACTTCCAATTTCTAAGGATTTCTCCAGAATTTTCAGAAAGAGATGTGTATGATTTTTTGTAGAAATTCCTCCTTTACCTTTTTTTAAGACTTTTTCAATTTTTTTTCGAAAAACCTTTCGGAAATTACCTTAAGCACTCTTTCAAACGATTCCCCAAAGATTTATTCCAAAACTTTTTCCGGGGTTTGCTTTAGAAATTGATCCAAAGGTGTTTATTAATCTAAATTTCTGTGAAAAAAACTTCCTGGGATTTCTCTAGGTTTTCTTAAAAAAAATGTGAGAACCATTCGGGAATTTTCTCCAGGCATTCCTATAGAAACTACCCTGGAAGTTCCTTCACATTTTTTCCAGGGGTTCTTTCAGATAATCTCCCATGGTTTTTATTATAAATTCGACCAATAATTTCTTCAAAAATATGCCCAGATTTTCCTCAATGGATTTCTTTACAAATTTCTCCACGGTTGACTTTGAAAGAACTTCTACAGATTTTTCGATAAATCTTCCATGGACTCTTGCTTAAATCAATGCTAGGATTTGTTTAAAAAATCTTTCACGAGCTCCTGTTAAAATCTTCCGGAGATTTTTAAAGAAATTCTGCCAGGGACTTCTTTGGAAACTGCTCGTAGATTTACTTCAAAAAATCATCCAGGGGATCCTTACGAAGTTCAGTCAGATTTTTTTCATTTTTTCGTTTCTTCTAGAGATTCCTCTACACTTTAGAATGTCATTTAGAAATTTCACCAAGAACACCTTAAGAAAGTCTTGCATGGATAGCTTCCAAAAATGGGTTCAAAAAATTTTGCATAGATTGTTCCAGAAATTTATGTACTAATTTCTTCGGGTTTCTTTAAGAGAAATTCTTCCCGATTTTTTTTCAAAGCATTCATCTAGAAAACCATTCGTGAAGTTTATTAAAAATATTCCATATTTTTTTAGAATATTATTCACAAATACATTGAGAATCAGAAGTTTGAAACTCTTTCAAAATTTCCTTAGAAACTTTCTAAAAAACTGTCTCTAGGAATGGCTTTACCAATTCTCTACAAGAGAACATTAAGGAAATTCCCAAAATTTATTCACATTCCTTTTGGTATTCCTTCAAACATTTCTCTTCCAGAAATTACTCCAAGGATTTCCTAAGAAAGTCTTTGGAAATCCTCAAAGAAAATTTCCTACAGATTTTGCAGACTTCTACAGAGCATTGCTATGGAAAGGCTGAAACACATTACTGCAGAGATTCCTGCAAAAATTGACACAGTGATTTCATCAGAAATTCCGCCGAGTGTCCTCTATGTATTTTCTCAGAAACTCTTCCAGAATTTCCTCCAAGCATACCTCTAAGAATTTTTTTTTTGGGGATTTCTCCAGGATTTTTTTTTCAACATTATCTCAAGAGGTTTTGTTAGGTATTCCACCGGGAGTTTCCAGTTATTCCTTCCGGAACTTCCTCAAAAAATCCATCTATGGATTCTAAAAATATTTCTTTTTTCAGAAATTCATTCAGAAATTTATTTAGAATTTTCATCAGATTTTTTTTTAAATCCATCTGAAATTTCTTCAGCAATACTTTACTTTACTTTACTTCCTGAATATTACTATAATTACTTCAGAAATTTCGGCAGGGATTTCTTCAAATGCTGTTCCATGGATTTTTCAGAACTTGTTGCAGCAGTTCCTTCAGGAATTGCTCAAGCGGTTCCTTCAGAGATTCCTCCAGGAATTCATCCTTGGAAATGTACACGTGTAGGGACACTGGAATCAGGGAATCTTGACTTACTTGCTCTGATTCTACCATTACAGCACTAGAAATATTTTATGACACATTTTGTCATATGGGTTTAATATGGGTGCTCCACAAAATAATTTATTGATATAAAGTGCTCCACGAGCCAAAAAGGGCTGAAAACCCCTGCATTATAAGTCATCATGATTACAAACTGCAAGTATTAAACTGATTGAATATTACAAATTTTATCATTTAAAAAAATGTACATAAAATGGAGGTAAAATGTACATAAAATCTAGGGTCTATATAATCGAGGGTCCACCAAATCGAGGTATACCTGTATCATTAAAAATCATCCCAGAAATTCATAGAGGAAAGCATCTCCCTGAGACAGACCCGTTAAAAGGCAACATTTCGGAGCTCAAAAGTAGACAAGAGGCGAGTCATATTAGATGTGGCTTAGTGAGTTATTTTTTTTTATTTGAGGTGTTCATGATACTCAGTTAATTGCCAATGCTACAAGTTTCCAGCACGTGAGTTTTTATTGGTCTTATCTAATTACTAAATGGTAGCATTGTTTTGAAAACATTAGTATTTGGTAAATTCTTTATCTTTCCAACAAAAACATTGCATAAATTAGTTCATTTGTATCAGGAACGTTGTGAATGAGTAAGCAACGTTCAGCATAGCTACAAAGGTGTGTCTATTGATTTTGAATATACCCTTACAATCCACAGATATTCCGTTGCAAGTAGTGATCCAGACAATCATTAGAGTTGTTCTCAATTGGATGTATTCGGAGCGGCATTCTGGCTTGAAGGGTATTTGCGAACAAAGCACAAAGATGTCATTTGAAATTGACGTTGCCTGCGGAGTATCGATTAAATGAAAATCGCACAAAAAGGTGAACTACCACTTATGACTTACTTCGTCCTGTAAGGAATCCGCCAGATGGCACAGCAGATAGTACTCTGAGAGAAAGAACGAAACGCTAACTGCGAATATAATTGTCATGAAACTAAACTGCATTTCGTTACAAGCGAAAATCATTCCTCCAATGGCAAACACCGAAAAGTAATGTACCAGCAGAAACAGTTTTCCCACCAAATGCTTCATAATTCCCAAATAGCTGAAATAAGCAAATAGATCGGTAAAAATGGCACTACTGGTCAGAACTGTGCTAACCTCCAATATACCGCATGTTGATCTACAGCTTCCCGAAGATCATGGACAACACGTTCGAAGTATTGTTCATCATTAGGATCCAGTTGTACGATTTTCTTGAAGCGATGAGCCAACAGGTGTAGCTTTGTGCGCATCCCCGTCAATATAACCCCGATGCATGCTGTGCAACATATAATTTTGGGAATAATAGCTACGGGCGTAGCACCAACAAGGAAAGTGTTCAGGAAATTTGAGGCCCTTTTCCCAACCCATGATGATGGCAGCCTGAACCTGAACAGCTCATACCCGGTTGAGTTTGCGAACGGAAACAGTATCGTATCGATGAAAACCCAGAAAAAAATGCTTTGTATGATTATTCGTGCAAACCGATTGAATTTGGCTAGCTCGCGTTCATCATAATCCACGTTCCCGGAGGTGATGGAGTTGCTGGTGATGAAACATCGCAAGATGGTTATCGGCTTAATTAACTGTCCTGTTGCCAGCATTCTCAGGAGTGAAATTAGTGCGCCTGCAACTTTTGTCAGCTCCATGATAATAATGGACAAATCTTTGTGTTTCCTTAAGCTTTCGCTCAACTGAAAGTAGAAAACAATTCCGTCGAGAGCGAGTAAACCGCGGGACACAATACGGATTACGTGCTCGTGGATCCAATTAGATGTCGAAACACTTTGAATGCCTGTTCCAAGTGAAGGAGAAGGTTTGTCAAAGTATATTCAAGAATAGGCCAAAATGTTTGGGATAGGCAACTTTTTTTTCTCTCTCAAAAAAGTTCAATATGCTGTAACTTTCCATAGAGTGCATAAAAAATTCTCAAATTGTGACTGTTTGTCAACCTATTATATGTGCATCATTAGTACAAATTTGAGCTCGGTTGGTTAATCTTTCGCGAAGATAGAACCGTTCTCGTAAAATACTATTTTTGCGACATCTAATTTTTGAACTGTCATATGAATTTTTGCGCTGTCATTTTTTTCCCTTCCGCGAGTTTTTGGTTTAAGGGCTTTTACTACTGTTATAAAAATAATTAATGAAGAAAATGTCAATTAGTTCCGCGGTCGAGAGATAAATCGTCGTGCATGGTTGCATCGTGCCATGGCTCTGGCTCTACCGAACTAAAATGGGATACTGGCAACGAAATCTGCCGAAAGTGTGCTTCGCAACCGCACGTCCGGGAAGTGTTTCACAGTGATTCAACCGTACGTGACAAAATTAAGAGTGCTTCTGGACCAATTCTGGACATCCACTGCTCTTGGTCTACCTGTGTGCCTGAACGTTGCCCAACCGCATCCTTTGGAGTACCCTTCCACTAACTACACCTAGAACAACACCCATATCCCCTTGACACCTAGGCCTGAGAGGTCGTAGAACTTTCTACATCTTTCTTAGGTGTCTAACTACCATCCTTCCATATTCCTCAACAGTCGCAAGGACGAGGTCAGGACAACTCTCGACTGTTGGAGAATTGTGTCAGTCTTGTCGAGAAGTCAGAGATAAGTCTCCAATCTTTGTTTTTTTGGTATCCGACGGGAAGGAGGCAATCCTCATAACTGTGGTCTAGGGCTGTACTACCTACGAAACTTGTGCGACTTGCTTAATGCTAATGTTTACTTTTTCAGTGGTAACCAGGTAAATGATTAAACCATAACAATTTCTTATACGCTTTTTCGCCAAGGAAAGCACCCCATTAAACCCTATCCAATTTCCAACTCCAGATATCTATGAAGTGGGCCAAGTTCTTGGACACATTCTGAGTAGATATCTAATCAACATTTCCTCCCCATCCCCGCTGATCGTAAGGACCTGGCCAGGTGTCGAGAGTTCGTTAAATGAAAGGTTTGTCAAGTCCCAGGCAACTTTTCTGGCGCATTAAACGTCTCTATCGACAGCCACCCCAGGATGTGTACGGTCGGCTATGCTATGCTATGCTATGCTATCTAATTTTTGAACTGTCATATCTCAGAAACCAGTGAACCGAATTGAGTAGAATTTTTAACGTTTATCGACAATATATTGAAACTTGATACGACGTTTGAAAATGTAAAATTTTCTCGCGACGAAATAAGTTAAACCGATTTGACATTTTCACCCATATAGAGGGAAAAAAGTCAAATTTACAATTTCATACAAACATTACCAATTGGTTACGACTGTTCTTGGTGTATTTTTAGGATTTTTCTGGCTTTTCAGTCCGATTGTGAGATCAAAAACAATCTTATGTTCTCTTACTCCGACGTTTCGATCCGTATCGGATCTTTCTCAAGGATTCGAGCTATCGATTGCTTTCTCGTCATTTGGATTTTTCAATTTCTCAACCGTCATTTGATTTTTGTGGAAATCCGATTTTTACCCGGAAAAACCACAAATTTGATTTGACTAATCGGGATTCGGACCGCTTCCGATACTATCTATCTACAATTTTTACCCGGAAAAACCACAAATTTGATTTGACTAATCGGGATTTGGACCGCTTCCGATACTATCTATCTACAATTGTAGATAGATAGTATCGAAAGCGGTCCGAATCCCGACAGACAGACAGACAGACAGACAGACAGACAGACAGACAGACAGACAGACAGACAGACAGACAGACAGACAGACAGACAGACAGACAGACAGACAGACAGACAGACAGACAGACAGACAGACAGACAGACAGACAGACAGACAGACAGACAGACAGACAGACAGACAGACAGACAGACAGACAGACAGACAGACAGACAGACAGACAGACAGACAGACAGACAGACAGACAGACAGACAGACAGACAGACAGACAGACAGACAGACAGACAGACAGACAGACAGACAGACAGACAGACAGACAGACAGACAGACAGACAGACAGACAGACAGACAGACAGACAGACAGACAGACAGACAGACAGACAGACAGACAGACAGACAGACAGACAGACAGACAGACAGACAGACAGACAGACAGACAGACAGACAGACAGACAGACAGACAGACAGACAGACAGACAGACAGACAGACAGACAGACAGACAGACAGACAGACAGACAGACAGACAGACAGACAGACAGACAGACAGACAGACAGACAGACAGATAGACAGACTATGATTTTAAACCGTTCTATGTTCCGTTAAATATTTTTTGTAGGAAAGCCGAAACGAATATTCCTGGATAATAGAAAATTCATTAACTATTATAATTTCAATATTCCATTCAGAGCAGATGCCTTCGTTCTCTTGTCCTTGAGCTTTTCACCTTACAATTGACGTTTATCTTCATCCTTGAAACTTTCCTGCTGAGCGTTAACCCTTTAACTGTCTTTTGTTTTATCCAAACTCCATGTATTTGGACATGATCTTCATTCTGTGGAGATGAACCAGCCCATGGCTGAAAATCTTGATAATAAACACGAGATTTTATTACTAAACTACTGCAAAAAAACGGTCGACTGGAACGCCGTCAGCTGCAAGCAACAGTTGGCTCAATGATCACCCAGTTCATACCCAGGTACAGGGGTGGTCAAAATGTTTGGGATAGGCAACTTTTTTTTCTCTCACAAAAAAATTCAACATGCTGTAACTTTTGTGCATCGAAAGTTCTCAAATTTTGACTGTTTGTCAACCTATTATATGTGCATCATTGGTACAAATTTGGGCTCGATTGGTTAATCCTTCGTGAAGCTAGAACTGTCATATCTCCGAAACCAGTAAACCGAATCGAATGAAATTTTGATATATTGAAACTTGATGCGCCATTATAGAATTTAATATTTTCTCACGAAGAATAAAGTTATATCGCTTTGACATTTTTACCCATGTAGAGGAAAATAAGTCAAATTTACAATACCACACAAAAATTACTAAATGTGTTCTTTCTACGATCCAAAAAGGCTCTAGTATATCTAATTAGGGATATCTTGAGAACAGAAGTAGAAAAACTTTGGAAATCAAATCTAAACTTTAATGAAATTGTTTTACAAAAAATACATTTTTTCGAGAAAGATCCAAAAAGTGTCAATCCATGATAACTTTTTCAAATGTTTGAAAAGTGCCTACGTTTTAATAATTTTTGAAGCACTAATATATTGTTTATAAACGTTCAAAATTTGATTCAATTAGGTTCAGTGGTTTCTGAGATATGACAATTCAAAAATAAGCTGTCTGAAAAATAGTGTTGTACGAAAACGGTTGACGAACAGTCAAAATTTGAGAATTTTTGATGCATCTAATGGAAAGTTACAGCATGTTGAACTTTTTTGTGGGATAGGCAACTTTTTTTTTTCTGCCTATCCCAAACATTTTGGCCACCCCCTGTACATCATTAAAAAAATAGGTTGTCTTACCTTTTGAAAGTCCTTATCCTGCTTATTGGACATCCTTTAATGCGTGAACAATCGGACCGTTTGGGGGTCAACTTGAATGAACTCCGGAGGTCATTAATAGTAGAAAGAATGGATTTTCCTTTTGCTCTCCTATAATATCTGTTGTGATTATAATATTAGGTTCATAATTGAACAAAAAATTCGAAAATTGAAACAAAACCAAATTTTATGGTACATTCGAGGCTGCGTAGGGAGACCATTTTGTTGAATTCGTCCCCGGTAGTTCGTCAGCTATCATTCTCGAATATTACGCTAGTCTAAACGTCATGCAGAATATTTATTCAGATCAGTTTTTGGAGCGGACCTGGTGTGATGGTTAGAACACTTGACTATCACGCCGAGGACCTGGGATCGAATCCCACTCCCGACAAACTCACAAAATGTGAGTTCTTCCTACGCAAGGGAAGTAAAGTGTGGGTCCCGAGATGAACTAGCCTAGGGCTAATAATCCCGTTAATACAGATGAAAAAAAATAAATAAAAAAAAAGAGATCAGTTTTTTTTTGTATCTCTTCACGTTGCCTCATTCCGGGGAATGAGAAAGCAGTCCAACTCGTCAAGGAGGTTAACGGTGACCTGTCTATCACATCGATTTCAATTGGTAGACAACGGGTTTGGTCTCACACGACATCTTTTCTATAATTGCTGTAAAATTCCGCTAATTATACGCGGACGTCAATGCAGAGAGGTTTTTTTTTTGCACAGCTACTCGATGTCTTTAGAGGTCAGAAAACGCCAAACTACCGCTCAAGTTTTCATAGTCAGCTCTCGCACTTCGAAGCGAAATGTTCAATAACATCCAATATCGTTGGAATCGTGGTCACGCTTGGAGGTCGGCGAAAATCGAAGGAATTCGCAGCTTCTGGTCTGAAGAAGGTCCCGGTGGCGATGGTTTATGGTGGATGGATGTATTGATGCTTCTCGGAGGTGATATTTCAGATCGAACTTAAGCACTCACAGTTTGACAAACCTTAATTTCCACCATAAAAAAAACAGGAATACGAGCACCCCTGACGTCAAACTGGGCCCAAGAGCGCAAGATTCGTATCACTTTGCAGGTTTTGTTTGCCTACACCATTTATGTTTTCTATGTTCAGCTGTTCGAAGGTTTGCGCGAAAATAAGCCGGTGTCAATCGTTATTATGGAAGTGACTAAGGTTACGAGCATCAGCATTTCGTGCGTGAGAATGGTGTCCCTTGCGTTGCTTGCCAAACCGATCACCATTTTGCGCTGTTTCATCACGAGCAATTCCGTCTGTTCCGGTGACGCGGAATATGATGAGCGCGAGCATCGTAAATTCAACCAATACGCTCGTCGATCCATGCAGTTCTTTTTCAGCTGGATTGCCATGGACACTGTGCTGTTTTCGATCCCAACCGAGGACGATCTGTTTAGCTTACCGCGTCCGGCATCCTGGATTGGGAAGAATGCCTGGAAAGTAGTGAACACCCTGTTTGTCAGTTTGATTCCGACGTCTGTCCTACCGAAAACTGTAGGATGCACCGCATGCGTTGGAGTCATTCTGACGGGAATGCGAACGAAACTGCGACTGGTGGCTCATCGTCTCGAGATGATTTCTAAACAATCGGTCTCGGACGAAGTACAAAATTTCGAACGCGTGAGCCGTGAAGTGCGCGAAGCTCTGGAGCAACATTTGGATTATTTGAAGTAAGTGAGTTTATTATTGGCCAAACAAGTTGCTGTTTCATTGATATTTTCAGCAATTTCAAACTTTTGGAAAACATGATGGGAAAAGTATTTTTGCTAGTTCACTATTTTTCGGTATTTGCCGTTGGAGCGATGTTCTACGCCTGTCATGAGGTACCGATAGGTTTTATGACACTCATTTTCGCAGCAGCTGTATCATTCTTTCTACTGGAGTATTTTTTCTTGTGTCATTTGGTCGATTCGTTGCAGGACGAAGTAAGTCGAAATTGGCCAATTTCGCTTTGCATCGTTATATTTCATTCCAAATGTAATCCACAGGCGGACGCCATTGGACATCACCTCTTCGATCTTTGTGCCCAAATACCTTTCATACCAGAACGACGTTCCGAGTACGTCCAAATGCGGACTACCCTGATGATCATCTGGCTGAACACACGTAACCGCGTAGTCATGAATTGTATGGGAATGTTCGAAATCAACACACCCAAATTTGTCGCTCTGATCAACGTTGCATACTCGGTCTTGACGTTTTTGATACAAATGGGGTAATTCTACCAATTGTTATGTGTTGTATTCTGTACTGATTGGATTACTCAAGATTTGAAATATATGATCACATAATACATAATAAGATTTTCATTTCACTTTTATAAAGAAGAGTTATTACCTGTTAATAGTTAATAGATCTCTTCAAATTAAACTTCAGAAGCAGATTTTTCCGCAACATTGGTCACTTAGTGTATTTCAGTAAGATGCAAATGTCTTGCACATAAACTTTCCCAAATATCTGAAACCGGTTTCGAGCTGTAATTCTCTATAATAAAGATAAGCTGATAGCTGCGCCCAAAACTCTTCGTCATCAATGCAATGTACGGTACCGACGACTGTCACGATACAGTTTAGATCGACTGAACCAATCGAATGTTGCCATTGCATACGCGCTGTATCTCTAGGCAACGTTTCCGGACGAGGGCGAACTCGATGTAGCCCCTCTATATTGGACTGCTGGAGTACAGTAAAAGCAGCCATAAAACGACGCAGGCGGGAGTATTGTCGGGTATACGAAGCAAAGTCGATTATTGCGATTCAATGCGAAAAATTCGCATTAATTTATCCAAGAATTCCTCTGAGAAATCTTCTATTGATAAGGATTTTTTTTGCTCGATGGTTTCCTTCAGAAATTACTTCAGGAATTCGGTCTTAAAACCAACCAAAATTTCTTTCAGAAACTCCATCAGGGCTTGAAATATTCATACAGAAAAACTTGTAGTTAGAAGACAAAGAATGTTGCTAATTGACAAATTGAGGGATGAATTTTTGAAAAAAATCGCGCTCTGGTGGGATTCGAACCCACGACCCCGTATTCGCTAGACCGGTGCTTTAACCAACTAAGCCACAGAACAGGTGATAATTCTGCGGAATAGAAAGCCAAACTGAACCCGAGCCCTCACCATGAACATTCACTTTTTCAAGAACCATCTCTCTTTCGGCTTAGATGTCAATCCACAACACAGCCTCGTTTGTGCCCAACAACTACAAGTGAGAGCGTATTATTTTTATTTGAAGCCGAGACTTACTCTCGCACTCCGCATACCTAGCCACCAAGCAGTCTGTTTGCTGGTGTCTAATTCAGTATGCATCGAGAGCTCGGCACGGTCGCACGCTCCACGACCAACTGCGCCGATGACGCAAGGTAGGGTACACTGATATATGTTGCCCTTTACTGGCATTTACCAGATTAGCTGGTATGTCATAAACATACATACATATTTCAGCTTGAAATATTCTCTCAATAATGTGTTCCATCTAAGACTCTGCCATGGATTACTTTATAAATTATTTCTTGAAAAATGTTTTGAAAATCCTTAGAAAACTGGGATTGTATCAGATTTTTTTCAAAGATTTTTTCATAAATTCTTCCAGTGTTTTCATTAGATTTTTTTTCCTGAGATTCATTCAGAAATTCGTACTAGTATTTCTTTAAGAAGTCCATCAGAGATTTGTTCAGGAATTAATATAGGGTTTCCATTGAAAATTCCCGCAGGAATGTGTCCAGAAACTCCTTCAGGTATTTATCTTTAAAATCTTGCAGGAATTCCTCCAGAGATTCTTGCATTATTCAGGCAGTAACTTCTCCAGAGTTTCCTACAGAAGTAATACGGAGGATTTATTTTTCTAGAAATTTTGCCGGCATTTCCTTTGTGGTCAAATCTAAGAATTTCATCACAAATTCTTCAAGAAATTATGAAATATTTTCTAGGAATTTGTACAGAAATTTCTATAGAAATATCTGAATTTTTTTTTCTAGGGATCTTTACAGAAGCTTAGCAAAGGCGTTTCTCCAGGTGTTCCCTCGAAAATACACCAACAGATTGCTCTAGAAGAAAAACTTCCAAGATTTTTGTCAAAGAGTTTTTCTACGAATTTTATTGACTGTTTCTCAATTACTTTTTTTAGGAATTCCTCCAAGAAATTTCCGAAAAATTCCTCTTGGGATTGCTACGAGAATTACCCAGCGATATCTAAAAATATTTCTTTATATATTCATACAACAGTACTTTCTGAGACTTTTGCAGAAATTGTACTGGATATTTCTGCAGAAATTTCTCCAGGGATTCCTTCAAAAATATTTCCAGAAGCTTCTTTGGAGTTACAAAGTTTTCTTCAGGAATTTCAACAAGAAATTTCTTCAAAAGTTCTTCCATGAAGCTTTTTAGAAGTTCCTAAAAAAATCAATAAATATCCTACGGAGATTCCTTCGGAAATTCTTCCAAGGGTTTCTCCAAGGCTTTCCTGAGAGATTCTCGCAAAAAATCCTCCAAGGATTTTTTCGCCAGATTTTTTTTCTAAAGTTTTTCCAGAAATTACGCAGAACATACTGGAAATTTTTTTGAAATAATCTCTGAAGGAATTTCTGGAGAAATTCCTGAAGATTTTCTAAAGGAATCTCTCTAAAAATTCCTGGTGGTACCATTGAAGATTCCTAGAAGAAGTTTTTGAAAATTTTCTGGAGGGATTCCTGGACAAAATTCCTGAAGCCATTTCTGAGTTATTTCTGAAGGAATTCCTGAAAATTTTATTCTAAAATGCCAAGGAATAGATTCTGGAGTAATTTCAGCAAGAAATGCTTAGAGAATATTTAAAGAGATTCCTGAGGCATCCTCGGAAAAAAAATTCTGAAGGAATCGCTGAAGAAAAACTGAATAAATCCTAGTCAATTTCTGAGGAAATACCTACAGGAAATTCCGGGAAAACCCCTGGATGAAGTTCCAGAAGAATGGCTTGAATTTTTTTAGAGAAATTTTAAAATAAATGAATGAGAGAATCCCTGAATATATGGAGTCAAATCATAAAAAACCTCTTGAGAAAGTTCAAACCTCAGAAAATCTGTGAACTGGAATTGTCTTGGAACTGCATATTTAAAAAAATCTTCATATGAATTCCCGGAGAAACCCCTGAAGAAATTTTAGAAGAAATTCTTGAGAAATTTCCACAATAACTCCTGGAGAAATCCCAAAGAAAATCTCTTGGAAAAAAACTTTGATGATATTCCTAGAGGAATTGCTTCAGAAATGTTTGAAGAAATACATGAAGGAATACATGCACAAACTTCTGTAGCAATCCATGAAGGAATATCCGAAAGAATCCTTGAGGAATTGTAGGAAGAATTTCTGAACGAATTTTTGAAGAAACCCGTTTACTAGTTTCAAGAGGAATTTTCAGAAAAAATCCTTGAGAAACTACTGAGGAAGACTCAAGAAAAATTCCTGGAGGAATTCCTGAAAGATTACCTGAAAGAATCTTCGGAGAAGCTTTCACAAAAAAATATGAACAGGAATGCATTTAGCATTTAACCTCTAGATGTATCTTCAGAGGAATTCTTGCTGGAATCATTCTAGAAAATCATGCGAAAATCCATTTTCTATGCAAATTCCGGTTTTTTTATATAAATTCCGAAAGTATCCCTATAGGAATTTCTAGCGGAGGCAGAGGAATATCGAAAGAAAGGGAGGGTCCTTTTTAAATGTCTCTGCAGGAATCCGGTAGAAGTAGCAAAGGAACCATTTGGAAAAGTCCTAGGAAGAATCGCTGAAGAAAAAAAATCCTGAAATAAGCAGCCCCTGTCCGGATAGAATCCCGAGACGAAACCTGGAAAAAATCCTGAAGAAAACCCACAAAAATCCTTAAAAAAAACTCGAGAGAAACCCCAAAGAAGACCCAGAAAAATCCCTAAAAGAATCCCTGGAGGAATTCTTGAGGAAATCCCGGGAGAAATCCCTGAAATTTTTTTGGAAAATTTCTGGTACCTTGAGGAAATCCCAGAAACATCCCGAGCGAAATTCCTAAAGGAATATCCTGGGGAAAATGCCTTTAGTAAAGTCAGTAGAAATTCTAGAAGAATCCCAGGGGGAATTTCTAGTAATATCCAAAGAGCATTTCCAGCCCAAGAAACGAAAAAAAATATGCCATTTTCGACCCGATATTTCATAATTTAAATGAGATTTCGTTCATGAACTTGATTATCGTGAATCATAAATTTTTGCATCAACACATAAGCATTTTTCTACCTAACTTTCACCTTAAAATTATAACTTGAAAACGATTGATTGGATTCAAATTTCAGGGACTAAAAAAGTAAATAAATACAATGAAAGAAAAAGTCATCGCGTATCCATGAAAGATGCCATATAATTCCAATTTTCCAAAAACCTTACTTTCCGTTTTTTTTAAGTATGTTTCTGTAGAAAGCTACTCGGAAGGAGACACGGAGGTGCTCGCCGGGAGCATCCATAAATGACGTAGCATTTCAGAGGAAAATCTGTGGCAAACAGTCTGCAGAAGTAAAAAGAAACATTACTGAGAAATTTACATAATATATTTACCATTCTGCCAATATATTACTATTGCCTGAGTGATTTCTTTAAACATTCTCAAGCATTTTTTAACATTTTTTTGGTGACCGAAATTTTATTATTATACTTATCAGCAAGAATTACAGTTGTGTTTTCAATTAGTTCAATGGTGCAGTTCGTGGAAACAATTCCAGCTGAATGCAAAAAAAAACATTGGAGTGTAATTTTTGAGATTTATGTAATAACTCCAGTCACAGAATTTTAGCAGCTTGTTGCAGAATATGTGATACATTTCATCACATATTATCTTGAAGATTTCCAGAGATTATAAATTTTCAGTATTCCTACCAGTAAACATAACAGAAATTCCTAAACTTATTCGTTACAAAATTTCTATACATTATGTTTGAGGTACTCCATAAGAAGTTATCACAGATTTTTATTTCTGGATTCAGCCTTACACAAGAGAAAAATATTATATTAACCTTAAATCCAGCTTTTGCTTCTGCTGTGTTTTCCAATGGATTCTCGCATTAGTTTAGCAGGAAATCCATGGAAGTAACCCTTGGAAAATTACGAATGAAATTGTTGGAAACCCCAAAGGGATTTTCTTGAGATTTCCGAAAGCGAATGTTTGAAAATCCCGTTTGTATTTCTTGGAAAATTTCTAAGGCAACTATAAGAAAATATTGAAAAGAAAAATTGGATAATTCCAAAGAGATCCATGGAGCAATGCAAAAGAAAATTGAGAATTATGTCTATTGTGGTTCGTGGAGAATTCCGAAATCAATCCTTGAAGAAATTCAAGTCTTATCCATCGGAAACGAATAACAATTTTTTTCGGAAAATTCCGAAACGATTTTTTTTAGAAAATTTGTAAAATGTACGCATATTGCCTCCACTTTAACATCCTATACCACATCTTATACGATGTCTGGTTGACTGGGATTTGTTAGTCAGAGGTTCTCAGAACCATCATAGAGCCAAAATAGAAAGTATTAGGTTTCATTCAGTTCATTATATAGCAGCACTCAGAAAGACATTCTTGGATAATTCCGAAATGCATTGTTGAAAAATTCCGAAGGATATTTGAAACGAATCATGCAGGAAATTTGTGCAGAATTTCAAAAAAAAAAAAACAAGACAAGTTTCAGTGGAAATTCTTGAATAATTTTAAAGTGAATTCTTGATGACTTACGAGAAAGATTCTTTGAGAATTTCAAAAGAAGTTCTAATGCTTGAAGATTTTTTTTTACAATATCTCCAATGGTATTTGTTTCGAATTTCTTGAGAGTTCAAATCGCAATTCTTCACTTTTTACACTGGGCAATCTCCCAAAGCACTTCTTTATAAATTCTAAAAATGATTGCTACAGATTTTTACTGAATTCATAAGCCCTAACATTATTTTGGGATTTTTACTGCAATCGTGTTGGAATTTGCTCTGCAATCCTACTGGGATTCTCATTGGATTCCTAGATTTGAGTATGGTTTTCTCTGGCATTCAATGAATCATGACAAAATTAATCTAGAACTACAATCAATGTTTGTTTCAATTATTCGAACCCATAACTTAAGTCAGCTTCATTTCTTCATCTCTGGCACTGAATCCCGTCGAGTTCGTTAGTTCGGCTAGCTTTTATTTATTTCTGAACACAAAACACACGCTTCCGGTATGCTCGCTGTGCTGGGCTGGGCGCGAACGAATGCTTCGACGAGAAATGCAGAGCTATTTTAGAGGAGACGCAGTGCGGACGATAATGCTGCAGCATGGGGCCAGACAGAACGTGGAACCATCATTGGGAAAATAAGCCTGTTGATGTAATAATAATAAAAAAGTGTAAACAATAAAAAAAACTATACCACCAGGAACGGAAGCAGCAGGCCCTCCTACAATGGGACAAAAACGCCACCTGGAAAGGGTAGAGTGCGAGTAAATGGAACTGCTGTGTCGATCTCAAGAAACATGTAAGTTCTACCAGTAGCTCGACGCATGCCAAGCAGGCTTCTTGTCGCGAGTCGAAATATATAGGGATAAGGACGGAAGCTTCTTGAAGGGCTAACGTAAGGGATCGAAAGGTGAAAGTAACACTTCCACGAACACCTAAACAGTGCGGAGAACGTAAGCATGGGGGACCAAGGCAACGGAGAAAATGAGTACGCCAGCGAACCAAAGACGAAAACAAGCAAACTCTCACGCTGGTGGAGTTCAAGGATGCCAGCTTAAAACCAACAAAGCAACTGGTAAGGATGGTATCGCTGCTGAACCCATCAGGATGAGCCCAGAAAAGTTGACCACCTACCTGCACCGCTTTATATTCAGGGTTTGGCGACCATTTAGAATGTGAGAACTTTCGATCGATCACCATTTTGAAAGCCATCCATCACAAAGTGCTTTCCCAGATCATCTTCAGTCGTTTGTCACTTAAAACGAGCGAGCTCGTGGAAAGTTCTCCAGCCGGCTTCATCGACGACCGGTCGACACCGTACGGCAAATCCTTCAGAATAATACAAGGCTATTCTGAAGGATTTTCCGTACCAGGCCTCAATGCATCACTTGTTCATCGACGTCGTTAGGGTGTGCAGAACTTCGTAAAGGTTTCAGATGAACTACTTTGTTCATTCGGATCTCACCGGGACTTACGACAGAGTGACGAACTCTCATGTCCACCCTTCAACATCGCTCTTCGAAGGTGTTGTGCGACGTGCCAGAAAACGATATTCATAGACTCCGGTTAATTTGTGTTCATTGTGGTGAACATTCGGAACGGAGGCAGAGCTGTACACCCGCAATGCGAAGCAGCAAATGATGAATGCGCTTAAAACAAAGTGTACATATATGCTAGTAGGAGGAACTAAACCCGACAAGATTCGTATAGGAAGTAAAGCCACGATAGACGAGGATACCTTCGAAGTAGTGGAGAAATTCATCTGCCCCGGATTTTTACTGATGGCAGACTACATTGTGAGTCGCGCGTGGAATTTGAAGCGGCACTTTCTTGTGTCGAAAGCTTTCTACCCACATAGGGTATTTGTGCCTATCTTAGTCTCATTAAGGATGTGCAACATGAAAAATCACTCACAGCGCAATGTATACGCTTCAAACTTAATGATACAAACCTTTAACATACGTGCTCACTTCCACTGTTGATCTTACGATGCACTAGAGTGGGATTTACCTTCAATATTTGATTTAATTGCGATCACAAATCGCGAGCCACTCGCACCTATCTTCAGCACACCGTAAAATTTTCATCTCATCGCGGTCCACTGGGTGGCCCCTTATTCATCTCAACAGTATTTACAGCAAATCCACAACCACTCTCACATTTTCTCATCGTAGAGCATTCTGCACTCACCCACTAACGCACTCCCTTTCCCTAGCAGGTGACAGTTTCATTGTGATTGTTTTCCTCTCTCGCAAAGGAGAAGTCACAACAATGTGCGGCGCGACGAATCGTCTATGCTCGCTCCCCACGTTTTGCACTCGCATACATTCACAGCTGATTGGCAAATCAGTGCTGCCGAACTGGATGATAGTTCGTAAAGCTTGAGCGGTAGCAGCATATTTAGATGAAAACCAAACCAAATATTTTGAAAGAAATGGCGTTGGAAAATGAAATTATTGATCGATTTGCGTAGAAGTTCGATTACCAAGATGTTAAACCAAGAAACGACCATATTCTGATTGAAAAAACATCGTATTTGTAGTGACCAAATCTCATTCAATTAACTACTTGTTTCTTGATGTCTGGCACCGCTGTGATGCTTGCTTTGGTGCTTCGGCAGAGATGTGCGCCGCGGTTAAAACATCATTTTTGGTCGTCGGCGGCGGCGGCGTTAAAAATGAGAATTCAATATTTCGCTCTTTTACATCTCATATAGCGAAACATTTTAACAAACTATACTTTGCATATGAGAATGTAAATACACTAAAACCTCAATTTATGCATGTTATTTTAATGCACTTTTTAATTTATGCACCTTTTTTATGACCTGCATAAATTAAGGGAAAGCTACTCAGAACCAATATTGTGCATAAGAATATTTAATAATGACGGTAACTATTGCAACGGCGGCTAAAGGGTGTTTATAAGGGTGAGCAAATGGAAGTCACATTGGAGTTTCAGGGGGTTCCCAGGGGTTCCCGCGAGGTACCAGGAGATCTCCGGGGGGTTTTCGGGGGTCTGAGGGGGTTTTCGAAAGCATTGCAGAGAGTTTCAGAGGATTTTCGACGGGGTTTGGAGGCGTTACTGGTACGTTTTCGGGGGTTTCCGAGGATCTCACGTGCGTTAAACGGGTGCAAGTGGGGGTTCAGATGCGTTACATTGGGTCCGAGGGGATTTTAGAGGGATTTTGGAGGCATTTCAGGAAGTTTCAGAGCATTTTTGGCGGGATTCAGAGGCCTTATGGAGGCGTTTTCGGGGGTTTCGGAGCGTCGCAGGTGCGTTACATGGGGTACGAGCATTGGCGTAAATAGGGGGTGGCCAGGGGGGGCCTGGCCCCCTCCAGAATAATTCATTTCGAAAAAAAATCTTGCAATTCAGGCGAAAAGTATCGTTTTAGTATAAAAAAATCTATATCGACATGGCCTTGCCCCCCCTAGAGCTATGACCTAGTTACGCTTATGGGTACGAGGCGGTTTAAGGGGAATTTTGGAGCCATTTCAGGAAGTTTCAGAGCATTTTCGGCGGGATTCAGAGGCGTTACGGAAGCGTTTTTTTTATGCACAAATTTCCCTCATTTTATGCCATTTTTAATTTATGCACCCCCAGCCATGTGCATAAATTGAGGTTTTAGTGTAGTAACTTGTAATTGCGCACTCGTATATAGTGCGGCAGACAATTAAACGTTCCATAATAAATAAAAAAAAATCCATATGGCGCAGTCCACAAATTACGTAACGCTCTTGGGGGAGGGGGGTAGTATGGCCAAGCGTTACGGCCCATAAAAAAATTTTGGATTTCCATACAAAAAAGCGTTACGGAGGGGGAGGGGGGTCGCAAAAATATAAATTTTAGCGTTACGTAATAAATGGATGCTGCCTAAATAATTCTTAAGTTATGGCATGAATTGAATTATTAGAACCTGAATTCTTCAGATTTCATTACATCGGAGAAAATTGGGTTGATTTTGAAATTCCTCACATTTTGTATGTATGTAACGAAAAATTGACGAAAAATTTTAAACCTCATTTACTCGAAAGTGGGTTTTTGTCACTTACACCCCTTTGCTTCTAACCCCCTCAATTATAAACGAACGTCGTTATGACGTCACGCGGGGAAAAGCATGCATGCTGTCATTGCATGCTTTATACACCTTGTGTGAAGAATATGATATTTGCTAGGATTTTTATATGATGATATATAAGTGACTAAAAAGTAACTAAAATCTCAACAGGATCATTGAACGAAATATTTTGTTTATTCGGCAATGAATGACATGCATTCATTTTGGGAGCGTTTAAACTTAAATCGATTATTTTCTGAAGATTATTGGGGAAATTCTAAGTTCGGCGGCGTGATGAGTTTTAAGCTGGCGGCGTGCTGGAAAATCAAAACATCCGGCGGCGTGAAGTAATAAATCTCGACGGCGCACATCTCTAGTCCTTGAGACAAAATGAGATGAATATAGGTACTAGGCCGAAGAAGGGGGCTTTTACCCTATGTTTTCGTTCTCTTCGAAATTGTTGAGCCTTTAACCGCAACGATGGTTAGGCGACTTCTTGTAGTAATTACTGCAAAAGTTTTGCTAATAATACTATCGCTCATTTATATTTGATAACTTGAATTAAAGCCTTCTTTAGGCGCTGTTGCACAAAACCGTAGTGTGTGATAGTGTAAACTGAGTGATGGATCTTTTTGAGGAAATCCTGTTGATTAGTAGATCTGTTTGTCTGTAGTATAATCTTGTTAAACATCCACTTGTTACCACTTTGCCCTTCGCCTATATGAACTTTTATAAAGTAACTAATGTTACATTTTCTGTGTTAGTTTGACTCATATTTCAACAGGTACCGTACCAATAAAATATGAAGTACAGTATGAAAATCCTTATTGACATCTTACATTTCTGTGGGTCTCCAGTTAGCCTAGTGGTTAAGGCTATGGATCGCCAATCCGGAGACAACGGGTTCGATTTCCGTTCCAGTCAGGGAAATTTTCTCGACTCCCTGGGCATAGTGTATCATTGTACTTGCCTCACAATACACAAATTTATGCAATGGCCAGCAAAGAATGCCCTTCAATTAATAACTGTGGAAGTGTTCAAATAACACTAAGTTGAAGCGAGGCAGGCCAAGTCCCAGTGGGGACGTAGAGCCCTAAAGATGAAGAAGAAGAAGAAGAACTTCTGTGCAAAGCAATCCCTATCAACGCATCAAACCGATAATCTTTCGAATAAACTGGTCATCATCATTTAAAGTACTACACTTTCCTGCACTTCTACAGTTTGAAGCTTGGTTCCATTGAGCAGATCGCGCAATAACCGTTTGTAAATCGTCCGTAAATTGTCGTCATTTCTCGACGTTTTCAATACAAACATGACGCCACCCCATCGCAGCACCGCCACACACGTGTGGACTAGTAGACTAACTCGCGAGCAGGCAGAGTCGGCAATTTGCCATTACTTTGATTTCGTTTTACCGTACCGCTACTCCCTCCTCGGCTGCGGCTGTCTTCTCCAGATCAGTGCGAAAATTTTACGATAGAGACTGACCATCATCAGACCGTCAATAACAACCGACGGATAGACGACTTGTCGTTCATATTCGCATCGGTACGATCGGTGGTGGTTTATATCGAGGAGATATGAAATACCACATGGCTTCTAGCAGCGCCGACTGCCGCCAATGAGGAATGTCACGGAGTTCAAACTGCTATAATTAACGTTGACTTGCGCTTTTGCGCTTACTTTGGCTCCGGTATGAGGATGAACACTGAACAGGAATCATAACCGATGCTGTCACTATAGGGAGCTTGATATCTATAAACAGTTAATAGCCGTTACATAGAAAACCAATATTGTGGATCTCAAGTGGGCTTCTAGTACATTGAAAATTATTAAAACCTTTCATTTGTTTCGTCATCAGGGTGACCCAAAAAATCGTATCAACATTTTCAAGAAATCATAAGTTATTAGTAGTGAAAAATAGTTTTTTGGAAAAGTACTGTCCTATCGATTTTATATCATTCAGAAACATGAACCCGTTGGATATTCTGGCTTTTGCCAAAAGAAGTTTTCCAGAAATACGTCATAGCTTCTCGTTCTCGAAAAGTGTTCTCAGAAAACCTATTGTAGTAGCGGCTCAATTGGCCCCAACCAGATCTTTCTCGGTACCCACATTGCTGAATGAGAAAAACAAACAGTTCGGTTTCGGTTGATCGCTGTGTGGCAATAGGCTATCCACAAAGGACCTTCACGGAAAGCAATCAGAACCGTTTAACAGGAAAGGAAAACTTTATTGCAAGCATAAATCTATACTGTGCGTGTGGCGCACGGTAACTGAAACACGTTCGTCGGCGTGTGTGAAACAATTCACGGAACCTGTCAGATCGATTCCTTTGAGACGACAGGGAAAAAGCTCATCCTTTTGATGAAGGTCTTTTGTGGCCAAGCCGAAGCCGATAATCGTACGCTACCCGGGACGACAAACAACAATTTGATTCCTGCCATCCCATTTGTTGTTGCTGTTACCATCAATCGTCCGTTCTCCAGATGCGGACCTTTTTATCTCTACGCTAACATCTCTACTAGACTAGGTACGCAGAAGATGAGATTGCAACTGCAGGGAGCGAACGGGAACGCAACCTACCTAGCATAGAACAGCCCCAGTACCTCCTAGCACAGATATGCGGGTGGTCCTAGATTGACCTGCCTCTGCCCGGTTCCACAGCATGGTGTCCGAGGGAGGTCGTCATTTGTCACAATATGGAATGGACTATCCTACTAAGTTTGGTCCATGATAAAGAGCAAAAATTACATGGGAAATTATATTGTTGGACATGCCGTTTGATTTTACACAAATGGATGAACCGGAATTGCAGTAATATGGGTTTATACAGTGGACTATGGAATCAGGAAGTTTCAAGATGATTCTGGTACTATATTTTAGAACAAGTTTTAGACCAATAAGCATCAGTTAGAAGCTATCATTTTGTGGAAAGGTTTTTTTTTAACGATACCAATGTCCTCGAATAGTTTTGACCACCTGAATAAGTTTCGTTTCGTACTGTGCGAGGACCACCTGAACGGATGGTGGTTGATCCGATTGATGGTCGGCATGGGTCGATCAAAGCGAGTTGTTAGGAAATGAAATTGATAGTAATATCATTTCTCGGGAGTCACCCACAGGGTTACACAGTTGTGCCGACCACTTTCAGCAGATGGCACTGAAACAAAAAACACTGGAAATACTGACATTGGCATCATCACGTTCATTGTGAGTTTTATATCTCACCATGGATGAATCCCTGGAGGAATCTCTAGAGGAATTCCTAAGGGAATCTTTAGAGGAAATCGCTGACGAAATTTGTAGACGAAATTGCTGACGAAATTTGTAGAGCAATATCTGTAAGAATCCTTGCTGGAATTTACGAAGGAATCCCTGGAGAAATCCCAGGGAGAATTTCTGGAGAAATTCTAGAGCAATCCCTGGGGAAATTCCTAGAGCAATCCCTGGGGAAATTCCTTCAAGAATTCTGGAGAAATCCCTTAAAGAATCCCTGGAGAAATCTCTGGAGGAATCCCTGGTGAAATCCCTGGAGGAATCTCTGGAGGAATTTTTGGTGGAATTGCTGGAGGAATTCTTAGAAGAATTCCTGGATGAATTGGAGGAACCCCTGGCTGTATTCTGGAGAAATGCTTGAAGGAATTTCTGGAGAAATTCCTTATTGGAGCTCCCGAAGGAATATCTGGAGAAATCCGTGGAGGAATTCTGGGAGAAATCCCTGGAAAAAATCCTGGAGAAATCCTTGCGAGAATCCATGGAGGAATCCCTTGTGGAATCCCTGGAGGAATGCCTGGAGGAATTCTTGGAGAAATCTCTACAGAAATTCCTGGCAGAATCCTTGGTGAAATTTTCGAAGGAATCCCTGGAGGAATCCCTGGAGAAATCCCTGGGATAATTACTGGAGAAATCCCTTGGAAAAATTCTAGAGCAATCCCTGGGGGGGATTCCTGGAAGTATTCCTGGAGAAAATCTCGGAGAAATCACTGGTAGAGTTCCTGGAGGAATCTGTGAAAGAATCGGTAGAAGAAACCCTGGAGGTTTTTTTTTTTAGTTTTTATTTTTTGTGTATTTTAACTTAGATGCTAATTCTACACTCAATCCCTGGAGGAATTCCTGGAGGACTCCATTGCGGTTTTCCAGGAGGAATTTCTGGAGAAACCTCTTGATTAATTCATGGAAGAATCCTTGCTGGAATTTCTGTGGGAATCTCTGGAAGAATTCCTGAAGAAATCCCTGGAAGAAAAAACTAGCGTGCGCAGCTTTTTCTTTCTTCGAGTTAAATCTCAACAAACATGTTTGTTGTACAAGAATGGAACAAACCATTGTTAAGCAAACTTTAGTTTAAGAACTTCTTGTTCAGCTAGTAATGTTTCGTGGGAAGAGGGTGCCCCTCTTTTATCTTTCTATTACTCTCGTTTGTTTACGAAACTGAGTGAGAAAAAAGAAAAAGCTGCGCATGCTAGAGGAAGAATCCCATGAGAATTCCTAAGGGAATCCCTAAACAATTTCTTGATAAATTTCTGGAGGAGTTCCAATTTTAGGAGGAATTCCTGAAGGAATCCATAGAAAAGTTATTAGGAGGAGTTTTTATAATTATCAATGGAGTTGTTCTTGAAACCTTCCCAGAATGAATTTCTGAAGTAACCCCTGGAGGAATCCCGGAAGTAATCCCATGAGAAATTCCTTAGGAAATGCCAGGAGCGATTTCTAAAGAATGTCTAGAAAAATATCTGTAAGAATTCCAGGAAAAAAGTCTAAAGGAATCCATGTCTGCAGTAATTCCTAAACGAATTATTAAAGAAATTCTTGGATGAACTCCTAAAGGATTTTTTGTAGAAAATATGGAAGAAATTCCTGGATCAATTTTTGAAGAATCTCTGGTAGAATTTTTTGAAAGAATTTATTCAAGAATTTCTTGCATAAACTCTTCGATTGATTTCAAATGGATTTATTGGAGCAATCTCTAGCGAAATTCCTGAAGGAATATATGGAAATACCTAAAAGAATCACTGGTGAAATGCCTTGGGAAGTCTCTGGAGAAATTCCTGAATGAATTCTCAAAAAAAAAAAAAAGCGCTGAAACAATTACTGGAGGAGCCTCTAGAGATATCCCTAAAGAAATTCCTGCAGGAATCCCTAGAGGAATTCTTGAAAGATTCTCTGGAGGAAGCTGTGGCAAAATTCATGGAGGCATTCTCCGATGCATCCTTGCAGAAGCATATGTATGTAAGAATTTCTAAAGGAATTGTGAGAGAAACTTCTGAAGCATTTCTTGGAATAAGCTCTGAAACTATCACTACCAGATCCTCGCATGCCATCCATGGAGAAATTTATGAAGGAGTAATTTCTGAAGAAGACCCTTGAGGAAATTCTGAAGGAATCCCTAGAGAAATTTATGAAGAAATACTGGGATGAATTTCTGAAGGTGTTCTTGGAGGAATTCACAAAGAAATCCCAGTTTTTTTTTGCTCTTATCATTACGTTTGTTTGAATTAAATACGAGTGAAAGCTCGTGAATTTTGAGCTTACTACATGCTGGCAGCATATGATTCCAGAAAGTCCTAGATAGAAGTTTGTCCAAACACTTCCAAGGATTTCTTAAAAATACCTCCAGCAAATGTTTTGAGAATCTCTGTAAGGATTATCTCTGGAATGCATCCAGGGATACCAACGGAAGTTCTTTCAGGGATCGATCCAGAGTTTATTAGGGATACATTAAGAAATTTCTTCAAGGGTTTGTTCTGAATTTCGTTTGGGAGTTTTTTTTAATCTTCCAATGAAATCTAAAGATAATCCAGATTTTTGATATTCTTCTAAGTGTTATTTTCAGAATTTCTTTAAGGATTTCTTGGCGAAAAAACAAAGTAAATGATTCTAGAAATCTCAAGGAAATTTTCAAAGCGTAATTTGCAGAGAGACGTTTGGGAAAGAATCCCAAAAAGGCTTTCTTTCCAATGCAATAACTTTAGGAATCCCCATTGATCGGCCCAGAGAATTTCCTGATAGCTTTTCTAGAGGAATCCCCAATAAAATCCCTGAAGTATTTTTTAAGGATTTACTGGAGAAAATCTGAAAATTCTTTACGTAATTCCCGATTAAATCTCTGATGGAATTGTTGTCGAAGGAATCCTAAAAAATATATTAGAAATTTCCTTTGAAATTCTTGAAAAAAATTCCGACAGAATCCTGGAGGAAATCTCCAGAAAAATCTTGAATGTTGTTCTCACAGAAACCCTTAAAGAATCCGAAATAATTTTCAAAAAATCCCTTGCGAAATTCCCCTAGAAATCTCTAGAAAAATCCTCCGAGAATCTTAAAAGATCTTTTACCGACTTTCGAACCCTCTAAACAGAATACCCTTTTCGAATGAATTTAGAATTTTTTAATTCTGCCCTCTAATGCTCAACGGAGTGACATTAACATTCTTGACCACGTCACTCCCATTTTTTTTCTTCACATGATTTCACATACTATACAGAAAGGTTGACAAAATGTCGTCGTTTGTGTATAGACCTGACCGTTTCAATTCTTGTACGTAATGCCTCTCTGGCAGTGATGGAAAACAGTGAGGAATGCAGCTGAGTAGACACAAACGCAAAGCTATTCTACTCGCGAACAACAGAAGCCAGAATATATTCGCACTTCCTTCACTCGCGAGCTAACGAAGCTGGTCGCACTCGTGATTGATTCGCGAAGCAGCTCTGAACATGTTTCAATTTTGTGAAAAAACGAATTCACACGGCCGACAGATTAACTTTTCAGGAACAATAAAGCACAAAACACTACTATCTGATGGATATTTACTTGTTTTGCTATTAAAATCGCACTAGGCAATTTTCCACACAAATAGCGATTTTTCCATAATTGAGTAATACCTCAAGCAGTCCTCAACACCAAACCAATAACTCGTTGAGGTATTTCATCAATACCTATAAAATACCAAAATAAGTTATTTACCTTGTCTTGGTGTGATACCTGAATTTGGTATGCTTCAATTAATTGAAGGTTGTGTCAATTGTGTGTCAGTTATTCGTTCCCGAGCAGGAGAAAATAGCTGAAGAATAACTAACTCAGGTATAGAAAACCGAATACCTACAACCTGAATGAGGTATTATGTAGCCCTGCATAAGAGATAAAATACCTAAAATAATAACTGGTATGTATTCTGTGCATAACGCGTGAATAATGATATCAGGTATGGCAATACCTAAATAATAATCCGCAATATTTCCATACAAATAGCGATTTCCCCATAATTCATTGATATCTCAAGCAGTCCTCAACACCAAACCAATAACTCGTTGAGGTATTGTATCTACATTTACAAAACGAACAGTCATAAGCAAAGTCAGGTTATAGTACGAGTTCAAATGCAATCATTTGATTTTCCGTCAGTTTCTACAAATATAATTATTAAAAAAAAAAAACTTAATTAAACAAATTATTTACATAATTTTGCTTAAAAAGAGAAAAACGTCAAAACCGTTTCTCTTAAACCGTTTCGTCATCTCAAATTCAATTCAATCATATTCAAATACTACTATCTTATTCAAGCGTACTAAGCTAAACAAAATATATGAATTCAAAACAAAATTATTTTACTTAAAAAGAATAAAAAACGTCAAAACGTTACAATGTCTCAACTTCTTCCACTCCGTCTAGGTGTATTTCAATATATTTATGCAAACTTATCCCGTTATCAGATAGAGGGGAGTCTGCCCTATCTGTTACTGGTCAGAGATTTCATGGAAAATGTGCTCAGAAGGAAGGGAGAAGCAAAAATTCGAAATAGTTGTTGCGCCAAATGTTAGTCTATCTGGATCAATCCAAACAAGTAAACCTAGAGGAATCCCAGAGATGCCGGAAAGAAGTAAATGGATTGACTTGTAATCACAACAACAGGCAGCGTTTATTGTTTGTTCTGTTCCTGTAGAAATTCAGAAGAATAGTCTTTAAGCTCATATAGCCGATGTGGTAAGCGCACGTGCAATCACCAAAACCATGCTGAGGGTGAGGAGTTTTATTCCCGGTTAGCTCAGAATCCATTTCACAATCGACATTTACTTAACTACCTTGTGTATAAAATATCTTCATGACTACCACACGATAGATGTACAAATGCAAAATAAACATTGGCTGTGGGGGATCTCAGCTAAAAATTGTAAAAGTTTTCATAAAATATTAAGCTGAGGAGCAGGCTGTGTCCCAGTTGGAACGTTACGCCAAGAAAAGAGAGAGCTGGAATCTTTTAGCAATTTAAAACAATATTGGTTTAAAACATTGGCGAGAGTTGGGTGCTAAAATTGCCTCAATGTGTTGATTCGCAAAACAAGTTTGGCCGTTTTCAAAAATTACACGAGTTTTGTACATTTCGTAATTGAAATTCTAAATGAAATACAAATTTATTTTTTTACTTCAAAAAAGGCTGACAAAATCGGGTCAAAAAGCTGACAAAATCGGGGGTAGACAAAATCGGGGGCTGACAAAATCGGGTCCCCACTGTATATGTTAGATGCCATATGATTTCAATTTTCCGAAAACCTTACCCTTTGATTTTTTTTTTATTTTATTTTATTAGAAAGCTGACTGTGCCAGCCTCCAAATTTGTCATGTAGCCCATGATAACCAAATTCTTCTTCTAACTATTTTTTTCACGAATTTATACATTTCATTGATTTTTTAAAACAAGCGGAAGGAAACAATTTTTGAGATTTTTTACATCAAAAAAAGATTCTAGTTACAGATTTCAATGCAAAAACTTTTTTTCCTACATCCAACCATATTTGAATTGAAGCGAATGTAAAAAATCTGAAAATAAATGGGACTTATGAAATGTTATTCGAGATTTTTATTAAAAAGGATCAATTATTTCTCAGTTATGTAAAATTTCAGACTGTTTGGAATAACATATAACTTTTTTTTTAATTATTTGAATTAGCTGTAACTTGAATAAGGTGGGATGTTGGAAAAATATGAAAAGTTTTTGCATTGAAACCCATATGTAGAATCTATTTTCGATAAAAAAATATCAAATATTGTTTTCTTTTAATAGTTTTGAAAATCGATAGAAAAAAAATCGAAAATGATTTGTTTGCGATCCGTGAGTTTCATAATATTTTTACTATAGCAAGGCTGAAAATTGTTTTTCGATGCTCTCAAAAGATAAAACATCATGTGTCAGCATCAGCATTTTTTTTTTCAAACCATATGTAGGCATGTGTCTTCCAATTGCAGTGCATACAGTATTCGATTGTGGCATCATTCGATACCTTCTTCTACTGCTGACTACTGCCTCCCACTACCGAATCAGACCTGTACTGGTAAAACCGAAACAAATGTGATTTTTTTCTTTTGCTCCGTTAACGGAGATATATCTTTCGGTTGCTTTCGGGTTTCGATTTCTGGTGATGACAGATGTTTTCATCAGCTGCTTGCTATACATGCAACACTAGTCAAAATCGATCGTCTATAAGGGCGAATACGTACGAACGTACGTACTTTTCACAGCCAGACGATTCCGAAAATGTGCCGAGCCTTTTACAGGAAATTGAATATCCAAAGTTGATCCAGTGAATCCAGTTGGTCTATAAACAGCACTCCACCCTACGTCATTCCTGTGTAAATTTAGTCGTTTCGTCGCCATCCTAACGCAGTAGCAGAACGGCGGTGGATTATTTCCAAAATCGCCAACTCAGTGGGAACCCAAAATCCGATTTCACACAATGACGCCCGTGACATTGAAAATTGGCAAATTGGCAGCTAGCAGTAGATTATTGACTGACGATTTAATGACGATGTGAAACATCTAGTGGTGGTCCGACCAACCAACAACGGTGGGATGAAACAGAGGCAAAATCTGTTTGGTAATTAGTTAGTTCGCTATCTGTTGGTGAATTTCAGCTTACCGTGAAACGGAGTATATACTACACAGGTCTAAAAACGAGTGTAAAATTCTGCGACATATGATGCACATGACTGGAGCGTGGGATATCACAAAAGTTTAAAACTATCATAGTACCCCACTTTACGGTATGTCGAATTAGCGACGTGTGTTTGAAAATAGAAATTTTGTAATGCCATCGAGCTTGATATTTTCATGATGTGATCACCAAATATGGGCAGTTGGTTTTTCACCGCGGAAAAGATACTTGGAGCGTTAGAGCTATTTTCGTCAGTTGATCATTAGATAATCTGAAATTGAATACTTATTTCACTTTATTTGAAGATTGAAATCTAAATATTCCAATGATCCTAACGCACATGGAACGTACAAAACAGCAAAAAGCAGATAAATTAAGTTTATATGCAACTTTATTATAAAGCTCCCTACGAATTAAACTAATTCTTCTACAAATTGCGCATGATGACGATCAGCATCTAACGTAAAATAATATCCAATTTCTCGACTCATCTGGGCAAAAATAATTTGATTTACAATAATGTAGGTAGAAGTAAAACTTTCCAAATTAATTTCGCCGATTCAAGATCATACGTTCCTCTCTAGTAGGTAGAAGCAAAAGCAGTATCCAATCCACCGGATATTATTCCATAGGTCGAACTATTGCGTCCAATTTTAAGCCCCATTTTGCTTTATTACTTCGGTTGATTGGTTCAATGAATGCCGAAAGATTGCTCCCTAATCGTTCGTGGTGGGCAATTCATGATCGCACACGGGGAGTCAATAGCCCTGGCACGGCACATGGCCATTGAAGCTCGGTTCATCCAAAGCAGTGACCCATACCACAAATGGATTGAGATGTTTGTGGCTGTGACCAGCACCAGCCAGCCAGCAGCCGGTAGTGAATACCTAAACAAGAAATTTGCAATGTTTTGATGTTACTGGCGCCACCATAAGTACAGTACAATGTTGATGGAAGTAAACTATGTGCTGCCAAAGCACATAGGTGGCGCGTTTTGTATTCATACACATTATAAATCGGAGGGCTCTACTTGCTTCCTCAAGACCATGCAATTTGCGCTGGGGATTGGGAAGTATGCTTTGGCAAGTCTATTTGTACATTGTTGTAATTACTTGTTTTTGTTTCCCATACCTCACCCAAGGGTTTGGGCGATGCGAATAGATCGAGGAGGAGACAAACCGCTGATGTTTGAACAACTGTATATTTGCATTGGATTATTTGTAAAACTCATAACTGGTAGCTGATTTTTGTGTGGCACTGCACATTCCTTGTTTGTATTTCATTCAGCGTTGGATTGTGATTAGATATAGATTAGGATTGTGAACAGTTTGAAGTTATGAACAAGCGTTTTTTTTTTCTTCTATACAAAATATTTGACAAAATTGTTTTGTACAATTTATTTTGAAAAGATCAATGAATGAAACCCGTTTCCTCTAAAGAAAATTCAACCTGAAACTGAAATTACAAGAAACGGTTTTCTTCCAACATAATTTCATGGGTTGATTTTTTTTGGAAACTTTGTTCTGAGAACTTTTTGTGCTTATAAATCACACATTTAATTAGGAAACTATGAACTCGTATCTGTTTAGTTTTAATATTGTAAAAATTGGTAAGAAGGTTCTCAAAATTTCATATTTTTTTTCACAACTAGGATTAATATTCACAGATCGAAAAAAGAATGTAATATTGTGGACATAATTGGAGCGTGGGATATCGCAGAAGTTTACATGAAATACATGGGATAGACAAAATGATCGGGACAGGCAAAATTTTCACTTCTCATAAAGTTTGCAACTAGCTGTAATTTTTCGAAAAGTGCATCGAATATTCTCAAATTTTTACTGTAAGTTCATCAACTAGTTATGTATCAGTGGTCCAAATTTGGGAAAGATCGGGCCATTATCCACGCAGTCATAAAGATTCATGAAAAAGGTAGAATTATCCGAGCCATTATATCTCCGGATTCAATAAACCGATTGCAATGAAATTTTGACCATACATGACTTATATAATGAACTCTCGAAAACATTTGACTTAACTTGAAATTTTCAACAAGAGAAAAAGTTATAGCGGTTTTATTTTTTTCTCGATTTTTTCGCAAATTGATCTATTCTTAATATGTTTTCCATTAATTTTTCAATTTGTTGGCGACTATGTTGTTACTTTTCTTCATAACACATTTATATATAAGTCAATTAGAGGGAAATTAAATAAACTATAATTTGCATCTTAAATTTTGAAAGGATGTTGAAATTTCGGATAATTTGGTGTTTTATTAGAACAATAATCTAATTGATATAGATTTCTTCCGCGTTAAGAATTTTAAGTTATGTCAACGGTTTTTCATAGCTCATTATATAAGTCATAAATGATCAAAATTTCATTGCATTCGGTTCATTCAATCCGGAGATATAACAGCTCAAAGTTGGCTATCGGATAATTTTACCTTTTCAAAAAATCTTTATAATTTGTTATAATGTAATTCAGCATGACTCTGAGTGTTTACATGACATATAACACACATTTACATGGTATATCAGCAGTGCTTCCCAAACTGTGCGCCGCGGCGCCCTGGTGCGCCGTGAACATCTCTCAGGTGCGCCGTAGGCTCTTCAACCAAAACACAGAACAAACTCTTATTATTGATTTAAGAATATATTTTTAGTTGTTTTTGTGATGTTTAGTAAAACTTGTGTCACCTCAAACCCTTTTTTGTACTCTACACTCAGGCAAATAAACCTAAGATTATCATAAGGTCTATCTTATGAAATGGCCTTTAAACAATTCATAACGGCTAGAACGATTTTCATAAGGTCGGTCTATGACGCAAAATCGACTCACAGTTTGGCTTTTATACACATTTAGCAACACGATTTTTTCAAGCCTCGATAGCCGCGTGAGTTGGGCACGAGCTCAGTGATCTCGACGTTCATGGATCGATTCCGTCTGCATCATTTTGTGATTTTTCTGCTCTTTTCATAAGTTTATCTTATGCAATAAGGTCATAATAAGCATGTTCAATTTTCATAACATATTCTTATGGCATCCATACTTTACTGTTATGGCTAAATTTCATAAGGTATTTTGATGAATTTCGGTAGTTTACTTCGCTGAGTGTATACCAATGTCTTGCCTTTTTTGAAGAACACTTCAAAGGAAAGTCATTCAAAGGAGCTTTCCCTCTACTAAATTTTCTATTAAAAAGTAAATATTCCAAAGTCTACAAATGTTTTCCGGAATTTCTAATATCCCTATGAAACTATTAGATTTTTCAAAAATTTTAAATTTCAGGAATATTGAAATTTCTTGTAAAGACTCTCAAATTGTTATTTGGAGTTTTTTTTTGTGATTCTGCTTAGTTTTCAATTTTATCAATAGCTTGTAATTCAAAGTAGATATTTCAAGAAAGTTCTTTCCATAATACTGTCATCTATAATTACTGTCAATCTCCAGGTCTTCGTACAGTCTCAAACGTTTCGGGACAACATTTTAACTGAAATCACTATCATAAATTGTTTGATTGTATCTGTAAATGAGATTTACAGCTAGGCTGGTTTAGCTTTTTTTCGTAAAAAAAATCTGTGACAATTTATGTGTCGATGATTCTGAAAACCTTCTTTTTTGAGTTGTTGAGTTGAGTTGAGTTGTTTGAGTTCCGAATACAGAAACATGACCCCTCATCGTCACTGTCAGTCGTCCTGACAGCTTCTGGACAATCCATTTTCATTTCTATTTTTCATATAAATTACGCTCCTCACACTTAATTTGGAATACCGTGTTCGGTAAATTTTTGACGAAAATAGAACAGCTGTATACAGCTTTACTGCTTTGTTTACCTTTTGCACCAGGTTTTGACAGTTGGTGTACTGAGCCTCAGTAAAATCGATTACCGAAGCTACCGAAATAATTCTGCTGTTCTATTTTCGTCAAAAAAGTGCTGAACAGGCAATTCAGGATTGAGTGTGTTTGTTTAACAAATTTAAAAGTTTTGCAATGCAATCCTCCAGAAATCTAAAATTTGTGTTAAGTTCTGTGAATCTAAGCATTTTTTTCTTTTTTTTTTGATATAGGAAAGCATGACATTGAAAGCTTTTTTACGTTTTATATTTGAAATTTAGAGCTGAAGTTGTGTAAATTATTAAAATTATTTTAAAAAGTTGTTGGTGCGCCGCGACAGTTTTGAAAATTTCATAATTCTTCTAAGGTTTTTCCTTTTTCTAAGAATAAGCAGATCTTTCAAGGCCTATTATCCAATTGGTCTAACATCTATTCAGGCTAATGTTTATTCGACCTAATGTCCATTCACCTGAACAAAAGTTCGGTTAATTGGACGCATTGGCTTAAAAAATGTCCATTCAGCCTAATGTCCTTCGGCCTAATTTTTTAGTATTAGAGCTGCTAAATTCATGTTATCAGCGAATACCTTCTTTCAAAATTTACTGTTACAAAAATTGAAATACTGATATGAAACATTTCACTTTTCACTTGCTGATTTGATTTTTTAGTCTTATTATGATGTTGCCTCTCGATCAGCTAAATTTTTCTCTCTAATTATCGATTTTCCGCGAAACGGTATATTCCGCCAAATGGTTTTCGGCGAAACGGTGCATTCCGCGAAATGATTCATTCCGTCAAATGTCATTCCGCGAAAAGGAATTCTGCGAAATGATTTTCGGCGAAATGTTATACAATCTCCTCAGAGAGCACCATCTAAGATTCTTTTTGGGGTTCTGATGATCCCTCTGAGATCCCTTTCAAGACTCCTGAAAGGTTCTATCTGAGATTCTCTCAGGAACTCCAGATACTCCACCCGAGATTCTCGTAATAGTTTCTCTAGGAATGTCTTCCGAATTTTTTTCCACTTCCCGAAGGTATTCCTGGAAAATATTCCTGAAAATTTCAGCAACTCCACTCGAAAATTCATCCGGGATTCCTGCAGGAGTAATCTCGAGGATTGCTTAAGAAATTACTGCCGAAACTCCTTCAAAAACACCTCCATGATTCCGTCTGGGATTCCTTCCAAGAATTCCAGATTTCTAAAGGAATTCTTTCGGATCTTTAAATAACTACTTCTGGGATTGCTTCAAGAATCTCTTCTGGATTTCCTCCTGGAACTACTTTTAGTTACTTTGGGTAACTCCTTCAGGGATTCCTCCGGAAACTACTTCCGGCATTTATTTGAAAACTCTTTCAAAGATTTCTCTTAAAACTCCTAAAAATTCTCCAGGAGTTTATTAGGGAATTCCTCCAGGAGGTTTTTAAAAGAATCCCTCCAGGAGGTTTTTAAAAGAATCCCTCCAGCAGTTTTTGTTCATGGAATTCCTCATGAAGTTCCTACAGAATTCCCTCGAGGAAATACTCCAACAAGTTTCTTCTGGTTTTCTTCCAACAGTTCCCTTCGGGATTCCATTTTTCCAGGAATATCTTTTGGAAGTCGAAAAACAAACTACTAAAGATATTTCAAAAGAAGCTATTAGAAGAATCTCGGATGGATTTCCCGGAAATCCTTGAGAAATACCGGAAGAAATCCAGAGGGAACTTTTGAAGAAAACCCAAAAAGAATCACAGAATCCCTGAGGAATCACAGAAGAATACATTTGTGGAAAAAAGGAAGAAATTTCTGGAGGAATGACAGAAAACAAAAACTGTTGGTATAATCCTAGAAGGAGTAATCCTGGAGGAATATTGGGATTAGTTTCTAGAGAAATCCAGAAAAAGAATCTCTACCAGAATCTCTGTAGTACTTTCTGGAGGAATACTGACAAGAGCTTTTGATGGAATCCCAGAGAGAACATCTTTAGGAATCTCAGAAGAAACTCCTGGTAGAACTGCTGATGGAATTCTAAATAATCGTCCGGAACAGTTCTATTATGTACGTCCTGGGAATCCTAGATAAAACTCCTGGAACAAATTTGGGGAGAATTCCATATGGAAGTCCGAATCGTAAACCGTGGCGTGCAGTGTCCTATGCTTTCTGAGTTATTCATTACTTTGAAAATGAGGGTGTCCGAAAAACGTCTGCTCAGTGAGTTTGCCGAATTCCAGGGAGACGTCTGCTATACAACTGTTTTACCTTATTGGATATGTAGCTTTAATGACATACCTGAAAAGAAAAAAAAAGAGAAAAATATATGTTAGATTGATTTCAATAATAACAAAGTTGATGATGTAAAAAGGGTTTCACTGTGAAAACCAAATGTTGTTGGAACGCAGTTCCCGTCCTTCCTATTCAAAACTGTACCAGGCAGAACCAAATTTTCCAACCGTACAATGTTCCCAAATTTGCATCGGAAATGTAGCAAAAACTTTTGCAATCTCGAAAACTTTGCTCAGTCCTGCGAAAAAAAAAAACTACGCTGAAACCCTCTACATTGAAAAGTTAAATTTGCTGCTACATTGATTACCGGCAAAGCATAACCATCATGAATCTTTATCCATCCCAGCCAACAGTACCGAAAAACTGAAAGATGAGACGACAGAGCCAGACACTTTAAGACGAAAAAGGCAGTATAATAGCATACAGAGCACAGGGTCTGAGACCATTTGGGCAGGAGGAAATATTTTGGGCATTTGCTGTTATTACTCAGTAAATTTTAAACTGATTGACTTGATTTACAGTATGTAGTCATGTTCAAAAAGACAATCAGTTTTAAATTAACTGAGTTATAGCTATATAGTTGTAGCTATATAGGTCTCCTATATATATAGTTATAGCTATATAGGTCTCCTTGCCCAAATGGTCCTGGACCAGGCAGTAGGGTTTAGTAGATCTCTAAAAGTTTTATTAATTCAGACAATCAGGAAGAAATATGTAATGAAATTCTAGATCATTTTCATCGTATCTTATTTTGTATTTGTTATACGCAGCGCTCAAAAAACCTGACTGTATTTTTATCGAAATTTTCTTTAGAAACTGCTTCCCCAATTTCTTTTGACATTTCAGAACTTCTTAGGCATTCTCTTTGCAAAATCGTTTTGTATATTTTTTAATTGGTAATGAATTTTCTGAACAATTCGTCTGGAAATTGCTTGGGCCATTCATTTTGGAAAATTTTCAGGCAGTTGTTCTAGAAATTCTTTCCACTATTCATTCAGCAAATTCCTCAGACATCCTTTCGGTCATCCCTGTGTTAATTCCTCCGTTTTTTTTTCTACTTTCCGAGCAATTTCTTTGAAAATTCAGTTTTTTCCAAGAGCATTTGCCGTAAGAACTTCCAATAGGAAAAAATAAAAAACTTTGAAAAAAAACATGTTTTTGTTTATCATTTTTTACAAAAAAAAACTTTTTTGAGCTACCATGTAATTTTTAGATGTTGAGAAGCCTATTTTGATACCAAAAATATAACGCTAAGAGAATTAATCACTTTTTGACAGGGCGGAGACTGTACAAAATCAAACGCGGGGTGATTCAACAAATCGCCCCATACAAATTTCTAACCGATTTTCAAATAGGTTCTCGTGTACCAAAATCCATGAAAATTTGGATCTCGGCCCAGTTTTCAGTGCGATTTGGAATATAGAATAGAATATCGCAACACCGCTGAAGAAATCGAATGGCGAATCAATTTCTAAAGAAATCGCGTATTCAAAAGAATTTTGGCTATATAGGGTGTCCCAGAAAGTATGGGCACAACTTTGTATAGCGAAAATACAATCATTTTCTTAACAAACAACATTTTTTATATTTTTGTATTTTTATTCAAGGTATTTTAATTGATACCTGTGAGTTTATATATTAAAAATGGTTTTTGTTATTTTTTTGTTATTTTAGAATGTTTAAAATGAAAAAACATCTTTCAAAACTTCTGCACAAACTACTTTTTTACGGTTTTGCCAAATATCCAAATTCGAAACATTTTTTTCACATGATATATTCGAAAACATGCTTCCTCAGATGGTTGATTGACATTTTTTATAAAAAATGTTTTGCCTGTGCGTACGAGTATTTCAGAATTTTGAGAAAACTGGGAAATTCGGCTTTTCTATTTCTGGATAATACATGCCCACAGACATTCGAGTTTTTAAACATGTTTTAACGAGAATAAAAATAATTTAATTTACACTTTATAAAGCTGAAGCATTTATTTTACTTACAGTGAAACTAAAATGTTATTTTCTGCATGTTGTGATACATATTAAGAAGCTTGTTTTCATCTATTAGAAAAACGGGGTTTTAAAATATCGATTTTGGTGTTTAAATTCATTTTTCAGGTTCAAAAGTATATGTTTTCAATTCAAACTAAGGGTTGTATAATAGATACGCATATTGAAATACACGAAAATATTTTTTTAAATTTTTATTGAGCCTAATTTCATGCTTAGGAAACAATTTTTTAAGCGATGTTATTGAAAAATATAGCAATTTGTGCAGAAGCTTCAAAAGGTCTTTTAGGGAATGTTCTACCGCTTTCAAACGAAGTTGTAAATGCAAATTTTAATGATTGACATGTGATATTAATGTATTAATGCAGGATGTGTGTGAAAATTAAGTTTGTTTATGCATCCATTCCCAAATGGCAGAGCTGCAAAGTTGTGCCCATACTTTCTGGGACACCCTATAATGTCACAAAATTTTACTTGAGAAATTTCCAAAGGGATTACCGATAGATTCCAATGAGTTGCCCATGAAATTCTCAAGGGAATTTCCACAGGACTTGCTGAAACACATTCCAATCAAATTATCAAAATAATTGTGAAAGAAATTGCGAAAGCATGTCCAGAAAAATTGCACAAATCAATTCATAAAAGATTTGCCGAAGAAATCTAAATCTAAAGAACTTTTTTAATAAACTTCTGAAGGAAATATAGAAGGGTTTTTAAAAAATCCGAAGGATTTATCAAAAGAATATTAAAGATATTCCGAAAAGAATTACCGAATTCCTAAAGAAATTTCTGCATTGTCAAAAGAATAATGAAACAAATTCTCAAAACAATAGTTTTAGAAATTTTCAAAGAAATTGCTGTACGTATTGTGCAAAGCAACTGGCTTCCTTAGCAGAGTTGAGATGATCCCATATACTGAATCTGAACGCCAAATTTTCAGAAGTTTTGGAAACTAATTAATATACATTTTAAAGTTAGTATTGGGGCGATTTGTTTATACACCCCTCGTCGGATTTTGTCCAGCTGTCAAAGGGACTTCAAAAAATCTCTTTGGAATAATTTTTATGTATCAAAAAAAAAATCAAAGAACTGAAAAAACACAATGTATCCGACGAAGGTACTCTTTCGAAGGTATAAATAAATCGAACAACACCAATAATTTTTCCCAAATAAAAAAATACGATTGCAGAAGAATCGAAGCAACTGTCAAAGAAATCTTGCAAAGAAGTTCCCGAAGAATAGCTCAAAAAAATTACCAAAGGTATTCTCAATGGAATGGTCGGAAAAAGAGCACAAATTTCCAAAAAAAAAAAATGCTGATGGGATTTAAACCAATAAACCAATAAAACTCCTTGTATTATTACTGAAACAATACCTAGAAGAATAAGCGAAGAGGTTTATATATTATTTGTTGAGAAAGAAAATGCTTGAGAAGTTTGAAAAATTTGAGCAGCGGGCAATTCTTAAAGATATTTCAAAGAGAGTTCCACAGAAATTGCTGAAGACTTCCAATAGCAATGCTGAAAATTTGCGAAGATATTGTCTTGAGACTTTTCATAGAAAAACTAGAAAAAAATTAAAACACCATTGCTGATAGACTTTGTTTTACTTATTCATTTATTTGGAAGGCTCGGGCGCCTCATGTTGTTTTTCTACAATATTTATACAATATACGATATTTACTGCCTTAATACTATGTTAATTTGGCCGAAGTACTCGCGGCTGTTTCGAGGTTAAGGATAAAAAAAGTTGGGAAGGTGCGATTTAAGGGTCTTAAACAAAATTATTTGCTTTTTTATACTAACAAAATTGATGGGACAAAATGTCCTGATCTCAAACAGAACAAAAAAGAAAGGGATTGCTGATAGACTTTACCGAACAAATTGCCGAAAGATTTTTCAGAGAATTTACAGAAGCAATTCTCAATGGAATTGAAAGAGAAATTATCAAACGAATTGTCAAAATTCTTGAAATCACTCTAGCGTAAGAATTGTTTTCAAATGATAGAATAATAATACATACAGTGTGGTTCAGTCAACGCTTAGAGATTTAAACTTGGGTTAGATTATTGAACCTAAGTAATTTTATTATTTTTAAACAATGTGAACTTGAATATTTAGTTATGTTGCTGGATTTTCAGTCTTTCGGGAGAATCAAAACAACTATATGTTTTCTTGATCCGACGTTTCGGTCCGTAAGTGATTCTCCCAGAAGACTGAAAAGCCAGCAACATAACTGAAGACATCCAACATACAGTCGATCACCTAAGAAACTTGAATATTTGCCTGTAATTTTAAAATTGTATTATTTTGATTGTTTTTGGAGCACAGTATCGAAAACACGCGACTATGCATAACAGGTTTTGGTCTTTGATAGCAGTTTATGACTATCGTTTTATTTTTTCAGCAAACTGAAACTGAAACTGAAGCTTTCAGAGAATGTTCGACAGGTTTACGTAGTTTTGTAGTATATGGTTGAGATATTGAAAATATTTCACAGATTATTGCAAATATGAAACTTTGTGTTAATTCCCCACAGGATTTTTCCAAGGGTTCAAGAGCTATGTCAAAAATACTTCCAAGATTCTGCAAGGATTCTTATAAAAATGTTACTCCAATTTCTCTAGAACTTCCTCTGGTGGTCCTACAGAAATTCCACCAGTAGTTTCTGCCAGGTTTTCCCGAAATTTCCTCCATCGATGTCTCTGGGGTTTCGTCAGGAATTCCTTCTATTTTTTCTCCAGGGGTTTCCCCGGGGATTTTGTTTTTCAGAAATTTCTTCAACAACTCTTCAATAAATTTTCATTAGGTAGGTTTCTTTAATATTTTTTTTTGAGGACCCATCATAAATTTCTACTTAAATTACACCCGATTATTTTTTGCAGGGGTCTTGTTTTTGCCATAACTCAGTCAATTTTAGACCAATTTACATGAAAATTTGTAAACATGTGAACACGGTTAGTACTATGCGTGGACAGAAAATCAAGTGGATAAGATAGGATAGGAAAATTGACTGAGTTATATCTAAAAAAACGACCCGTGCCAAAAAAGAATCGGGTGTACCTTGAAAAATCTTCTAGAATTTTCTACGAAAGTTTTTCCACTGAATCTTTTGCTGTTTTTTTTTTCAAAGATTCCTCTAGAAATCCCTCCTGAATTTTGCTTAGAATTCCTTTTTTTTTTAAAGAAATTTCTGTGATGGTTTTTATTGGAATTCGTGAAGATTTCTCTGATTTTTTTTTTTTTTTGAAAACTTCACCAGGAGTTTTTTTTTGAAGGATTTTCCAGAAATTTTTCAAATGATTCTCCCAAGAACTCCAACAATTGCTCAGAAAATTTCTCTTAGAATTTTCTACAAGGATTGTACCAGAAGCTATTTTAAAGGTCTTTGCATAAATTTATTAGAAAATTCCTCCAAAGCTACCGAGCGTTTTTTTTAAAGATGTGATGCAATATTGAGATGTTTTTTAAGTTATTTCAATGTAAAAACATTTTTTTTATTCAATGTCCTGAAAACTACAGCATTTAAAATTTTTAAGGTAATAACAATCTCTTTATTTCAGATATCTGTGAATAGTATAAAAACATTCTTTATACACTTTGTTTGTTTGACAAGATGATGTTAAGACAGCTTCTCATAGCAAAAATCTGTGATTTTCCAAATTTGATTGGAAAACACGATATTTCCGAAATATTATTTTAGATAAAAATAATAATAAATTATTTTTCATCACGCAAACTGTGGTATAGCCCGAAGAAAAAAAAATCAAAATCGGTATGAAACATTTAAGTTGATGCAGATCGTAACATACCACCTATTATCCCTCATCAAAATTGAACGCCCATTTGAACTGTGGATCCGTGCAAACTAATTCGAAAATTCCTTCACTAAGGCTCTCTATAGGGTAATTTTGGGTTCCATAGCGCAAACCGCTGTCAAGTAATATCGTGCATAAAGCCTGTATCCGCAATAATCGGGACACAGAAGTACGATTGTAACTCTGTAATGAATCGATAAAATTGGCCAAAAAAAATGACTGAGAGCTCTTTGGTGTATGTTTATTATATGTGCCAAATTTCATAAAAATCGAAGCATTACTTTTAACTGTGGATGAAAAACAAATAGACGTGGTTTTGAGCATTTTGTACAATCATGAAAAATTTTCAAAATAGATAGTTCTTTTACGCTTCTGTGATTAAAGTTCTGTGATGATAATTATGAAATTTCGTTAGCAGTTATGATACTTATAGAGACACTTTCCGGCAAAATTTCATCAACTTTGATCAATTCGTTTGAAAGCTACTGGAATTGATACGAGTGAGTGTCAGTGAAAATTTTTCGTGTTTTTCATGTGCGATGTTTGCCTATTCATAACTTTTTATTTTCTCTGCCAATTTCCATGAAATTTTCACAGAAGGTAGTTGATTATGTGTATATTATGCCTGCAAAATTTGATGATTATTGGTATAGTACTTACAATAGTACAATCGAAATAATAAAGGGTGCTGACTCGTTGTTGTCTGAGGGGCTAAAATCACGTTCAGTCCCGATACATGTTTCGACTATAAAATTGTTGATAGTGCAGCGATTATTTTTTTTTTTGAAATTTTGCCTGTGCAACAAATGTAGATTGAGAGATTTGTGTTCAAAATTTCAGCCACTTCCTTTACCAAATTCTAAAGTTACAGCGCTGACAAGCAAAACTAGGGGCTGTACAAAATTCAATGGCGCACATTCTTCTCTTTCATTGCTACAACAAAAAGTACTGCACCTATTCACATGAAATTTTGTAGGTGAAATGAAAACATCTTAAGATGTTATTAGGCCAAACTCGAGCAATTTTAATGTATCTATTGCAGAGTTACAGCTGTATTTCTGTGTCCCGATTATTTCGGATACAGGCTTTAAGGAAAATAAGAAGAACTATCCCAGCATGGCCTTGCAGAAATAGATGGTAACAACTAGGACAGATTTGCTCATGACCCATCTCAAAATTGTTCTGCAAACCTTCACTGATGAAGGCTAAACTAGATTACCTACTGTCTCACCATAAATAGAATAAACTTCATCATTAGTAAGCCGCCATTGATTGTTATATGTGATCCATTAGCAATAATATATAATCTATTTAAATTATGTTTGCACCCGAGCTAGGGTTGTTCGAACATATGACCTAGCTATTTATTGTATTGTCATTTCCGCGGAGTTCGTTAACATTATTGACACAAACTGCAACCTGGTCCTATCAGATTTGGATTGGATGCTAATGCCTACCATTCACCTCCATATTCATCGTCAACTCATTAAACTCCCCAACTCAACCAACAAATGCCAGTCATAGCCCCCCAAAAATGGTTCAATAAACCACTCAATCACGGAGTTCACTTTTCAGGTGCTTGAAGGCACACTCCGGTGCACAACAAATGGACTGCTAATTGATGCTAAACACAGATAAAGAAAATAAGCTAGGCCGATTGCGTCCCATTCATCCCCGGTCCAAGCCAGGCGGCAAATGCTATTCACTGGTGAACAAACCCCGTGGACCACTCAAGAGCCGCCCTTGATTTGCTGCGCCCCCAAAAAGTTGCGCCAATCAACTCCACAGTCCGGCCCCAAAATCGACACCGCGCTTTTGTTTTGCCCATCATCATTCGGTCCGGTTCATCTCCTTCGAGGCATCGTCGTTCGTTGGTTGTTAATGCTCCAGTTTTTGGGGGGTTTCGCTTTCTTCATTTTTGATTCGTTTTGCAATTATTGAAGACTGAATGGCGTGAGAACAACAGAAATGTAAACAAACCCGGTTCGGACCATCATCGCTTGCCTAATTGGTGTTGAGGGATTGGAAGGGCTTGGAAGGGCATGCTGATCGCACGATCAGGTTTCGATTCGTTGTGTTCGTTGTGTCGGATGTTGTGTAGTGCAAGAGAGTTCGGAAAGGTTCAGAATGATACACTACAGTGAATAGTTAGTATTAGGAATGAACATTGGAATGAAATCCTCATAAATCCTGGTATAACCATAGATCAGCTACACCCACACAAGTAACATGTTGAATAACTGCTTGGGATCAACAGACATCTTCAGAGTTAGTTGATTTTCTATTTTTAGACAAAATGGTGCCTGCCATTCTTTAGAACAATGTGTGAAGAGGGAAGAAGTGTTGATGCAATCGCTCGCCCACGACAGACCGTATACACCATGATACCACTACGAAGTGTTAAGGAAATAGCTGTTTGGCAGAAGTTCACGTTGGTGCGTGGAATTCCATATGGTGGATTTGTTTTGATTACATATTACTGAACACGGAAACGGGAAATTCTCCACTGGGCCACTGGGTGTTTCGTGTTGTCCATGGTCTTATCTTAGTGATCGTTTAGTCTTTGCAACCTCTGGTTGAAAATGTATAGTGTGTGGTGTAGTGTTTTTTTTTAATAAGCAAAACTTCTTTCTTGTTGGAGTCGATCTTAGGACACTATGCACACAACTAATCTACTCAAATGGAACTTCCAAATCCCAAACTGCAAACTGTAGCAGAACAATTTCCCAACTGTCATATCATCTCTGCGTCACACCGGTGCGGTGTTTTGACTTCCATAATTACATAACGTCGTCCAACGAACCGCAAGAGGATAGAGGACCAAAACCGGCAAAGAAGCATCAGACTTCCGCTCGGTTTCAAAGGAAAAACAAAGAAATGCACACGTTCACTTGTCGCTCATTCCGGTTTTCCAGCAACAGATGTGTGCACTTGACGACGACGACGACGTGGATCGCATAGTTGCATGGTGCATCATCATCATCGTCGTCACAGTTGGAGTCGTCAAGTAAGTCCCTACGGATGCTGCGTTGCGAGACGTGAAAGGGATCTTCTGGAAGGTACGTGGAAAAATGCCATTACACAGGAAAGTCCGTTTGGAACGGAGGAAAAAAGTGGCTACTGAATGAATGAATGAACGAACGGTACATATTTGAACGTGATGCTAGTTAGTTACGGAAGCTGCATGACAACGTGCAGCTGTCCCGTTAGTTAAATTGGAATTTTAGAATGTTACTTTTCGTTCAACTCCATCTATATTCAATTCACGGTCTCGATTTTTGTTTTGCATCACTAATTGGAAAACTGGGCATAGTTAAGTGCTTTTCAAAACTGGCTGTAAATCACCAAGAGCCATAAAATTTACAAGATATATTACTCCTTTAGACAGAGAGATACCAGCCCAAACACCAATTTTTAAAACGATATTTTCAATTTGAATGAGATTTCGTTCATTTCGTGAATCATTTAGTTTTTCCTCACCCAACATTTTAAAAGTGCATGTGAAACAACCGTTATCAAAAAATATAACTCAAAAACTACTTGTTGGATTAAAATGATGTCTTCAAAGATGTTTCAGGATATTTGAAGAACTTTCAGGAAAAATACACTGAGAGTAATATTCTTCGCGGATCTATGTCATATGTCATATAATTTCAATTTTCCAGAAACCGTACTCGACAGCTATAAAGGAAATTCCATGAACACCTAGTTTAAAATCAATCACTTTTAAATAAAAACTAGTCAAAGTTCGATATCAGCATGGAGCATGGAGATTCTGTTAAAAAATCTGTCATGAACTCATGCGGACATTTTCTCCAAAAATTCTCCAACGTTTTCTTCAGAAGTCCCTTTGAAAATTTTTTCATTAGATTGCATCAGAAGCCTTCCAGAAAATTATTCAGGAATTCCAGAAATTCAGACTCCTCCGGAAAATCAACTGGATATTTATCCAGAGACTCCTTCAGAAATTTTACAAAAAATTATTGGTTTCTTTTCAGGAAGTCATTCATTACATCTTACATAGATTCCTTCAGAACCCGAGCAGAGGAGAATATCAAAATGATAACAACTGAATCACAAAACCTGTTCTTATATCTTGGTTTGTTATTATTAACTTATTGAGGCATAACTTTTCCATAACAGGTTATCTCGGGCAATCTTATTTTGTTATGATCCTGCTAATGGTATATTTTCTTTAAATAACATTTTAATAAGATGTTTTGTTGTAGAACAAGTTCGCTTATTATTGCATTATTGAGAGTGCACCATTATTTGATCAACAGAAGCACAATAATGAAGTTTTGCAATCACAACTACACCATGCGAGATTTACAGCAAAAGGAAAGAAAAAGTTAACATTTGCTGATTTTCATACAAAAAGTTATGTTTGGAGCCTATGAGCCATATCTTCGGTGTCTATAGAAACGGTTAAGCTGTGTCATATATGAAACGGTTAAGCTGAACTTTTAACACGGAACTAAGAATTACTTGTAATCTTTATTTCTATTTAGTTCAATCCATTTCAGTGGAAAAAATGTAGAATTTCTGTTGGTTCTGTTTTGGAAATAAAAAAGTGAACAACTATGATTCACCATAACTCAAAAACAAAATTAATTTTGAAATTATCTCAAGGCCGTTTGGGCCAGGAAGACTGGAACATGCCATTCTATTTGAAGGACTGGTTTATGAGTTGTAGTGGGTTATGGCCTTAGTCATGGCTGATAATTATTTTTTATTTTCAGAAAGGAATCAATAGAAATTCTTTTTTTTTCCTCTGAAATGGCTCGAACTTAGAGGTTACAACCTTGCGATGATAAAAAAAAAATCTTTGTCATGATTCTGATATTATAATTTATTTTGCATCCATATTGTTATCAATAACTTTTTAACTCCAAAATTTGTTATTGAAACATCGTATAAATGCACTGTTATTAAATTGTTATGAAACTAACAAAACCAGTTATTTAACTGGTCTTCCAGGAAATTTTTTTTGTTATGATTTTTGTTATTTTGCCGCTTATGACAGACAAGTTTATAACATTGTATGTTATGTTAATAACATGAAAATAACTCTTTGCGTTACTCAGTTATTTTGCCAAAATAACACATTTTATTATGCTGTTGGTATTCCCTTCTGCTCGGGAAATCACTTCATTTGAAGCATTAGATTAGAAATCCTTCCAAAAATTCTTTAAGACAATCCTTAAGGGGTTCCTTAATAAGTTTCTTCAGGGATTTTTCTAGTAGTCCCTTTTGAAATCCCTCCAGAGTCTCCCAGAAATTTCTTCAAAATTTTCAAGAAGTAAGAAAATCTTTCATAGATTGCTTTTGTAATTGCTGCTTACGAAAACCATCCATTTATTTTGGAAAATCTACCACAAAATCCTTCTAAAAAATATTTATGGAGTCTTGCACGGAGGTCTTAAGAAAATTGTCCACAAATTTCATTAGAAATTCTTCTATGGATTATTTCAGAAATCCCTCCAGGCATTCTACAAGAATATGTTTCACGTATTCCTCCAGAAAATCCTTTAACGATTCCTGCACAAAATTAGGAAATTACTATCCCTTCAAACATTTCTGCAAAGTTTCCTTTAAATATTCTTCCCGGGATTTCTCAATAAAATGTTCAGGGATTCCTTTAGAAACACCTCCAACAAGTTTTCCAAATATGCACTCAGGAAGTTGTATTTCACGAACTTCTCATTCGGGGATTTATTCACTTAAAGAATTACATAAACTTTCCAGAGATTTCCATTTAAGAAGCTCCAAAGTATCCTTCGGAAATTTATCTAGACATTCATCCAGAAACTGCTTCAAAAATTTCCCAAAAAATGATTGATATATTTTCAGGAAGTGTTTTATAGCACCTCACATAAATTCCTTTAGAAATCACTTCATTTGAAGCATTAACAATTTTTCCAGAGATTTCCTAAGATAATCCTTTAGGGATTCCTTAAGGTGCTCATTCAGGGATTTTTTCAAAAAGTGTTCTAGTGGTTCCATTTGAAATTCCTCCAGAATCCATCAGAAATTTCCCCTAGTACTTCTTTAGAAAACCTTTCATTGTTGGCTCCATAATTGCTGCTTAAGAAAACCATCCAGGGATTTGTTTTGGAAATTCTTCCACAAAATCATTCAAAAGTTTCTTCACGGTTCTTTAGGGAAGTCTTGCACGAATTGCTTTATAAAACCGTCCACGAATTTCTTCAGAAATTCCTCTGTGGTTTATTTCAGAAATCTCTCCGGGCATTCTTCCAGAAAATGTTTCACGAATTCCTTCAGAAAATCTTTTACCGATTCTTTCACAAAATTAGAAAATTCCTTCAGAATATCTACTTTCCGGGATTTCTCAATAAAATTTTCAGAGTTTTTCTTTGTAAATACCTCCAAATTTTGCTTCAGAAGTTCCTTTTAAAAACTTCATGAGAGTTTTCTTAAAAATCCCTTTCATATTTTTTAAAAGAAATTTTTCTCAAATTTTTCACAGTTTTCTTTTATTTTCTTTAAACATTTCTCAAAAGATTGTTCTATGAATGTTTATAGAGGTTAATTTTTATTTGGTTCTCTAGAAGTTCCTCTAGGGATTTCGTTAGAAACACGAACTCGAATAATTACAGGAATTCCTTCAAAATATTGTACATGATTCTTCTAGAAATTTTTCCAGGAATTTTTAAAGAACTAACGTCAACCACCTCTCCCCCGGGATTTCCAAAGGTGTTTCTGTCGATATGCCTTCAGTATTTTATTTAAAAAATCCCTCGCTGATTGTTTCCGGAACTTTTCTTGTAGATTTATTTCTGTAGTAATTCTTTCAAGAGCTCATTAGTTCGGAAGCTTCCATAGAAATTCCTTAAAAAATTTCCTCAACCAATTTTTTGAGGTATATTTATAGAGATTTATCCATTTGTTTCTCAAGATATTTTCTAGGGATTTATGTAGAAACACGTTCACGAATAATTACGGGTTTTTCTACAGAAAATTGTTCACGGTTCTTCTAGAAATGTCTCCAGTGATTCCTTAAAGATCTCTTCTCCGCGGTTTTCCCATGATTTTTTTTTTTTCAGGGATAGGATTTAGGGATAGGAAATTTCTACAGAAACACATATAGAAATGGCTTAAAAATACCTTCAGAAATACACATAGGAATCCATTTCGAAGTTCTTCCAAAGATTCCTTCAGAATTATCTTCAGAAACTCCTTCAGAATTCCAAAAAATTCTCCAGAACTTTCAGCAAGAAATCCAAGAGAATGTTTATAGGAACCCCTATTGGAAATTCTAAAAAAAAAATGGAATAAATTCTGAAGAGATCAGAACGTTTTCCTATTTTTTTTCAGAAACTCAAATAGAGGTTCCTTTAAACATACCCTAGAAATTCTTTCAGATATTCCAACAAGGATTCTTAAATTAATCGTTCCAGTTAACTCCTTCAGAAATATTGCTTCGCAGAGATTCCTGCAGGTGTTTTTACGGGTGCATTCAAAATTTAAATAACCCTTTCGAGACGGAGCGCAAAAAACTGAAATCTTCATACAAATAGCTCAAATTTGGCTTTCCAGAATTCTTTGATTTTTTAACATAACAACAATTTGAAACAACTACTCTTAATCTTTCAACTTCCAGCTTTGGATACCTAGATAAATCGGAAAAAAAAATATGCGGCAGATAAAACTTTTTCATGTTTTTCGATTTTTATCCATTTTGTGTTTAAATCGTTGTGGTAAATATCACAGGTAATGTAAACAAGAGTTTGTTTGCACACATACAAGTATAAGTAATGGCTAAATTATTGAAACAGTTTACATCACATTAAACACAGACTTAACAGAATATAAAAATATGCAAAGCTGTTATCGCTCAACAGCACAATTGTGCTGGTTCGTCACGAAACGGATAAAAAGCTGCAAACCAAAGAGTGTTTTGATAAAAAATTTACCCAAAATCATCGAGTTATGCTGAGCTTATTTTTTCTAGAGATATGGTTATTCATTCGTTTGGAGGAGTAGAGCAGATGTCATATCATTTTGCTAATTGCACTAGAACTTATTACATTGTTATGAAAAAAGAACTTTATACACTTTAGGGCCAATTACCGGTGTTTATTGTTTTACCAAAGAATTATCGTTCAGATAAAAAGCATTCATCTTAATAATGTTCTAAGGGCGCAATAGTGAATTTATTATTATCAGAGTATAAAGAGGCGCCAAAATTTGGAAACATTGAGTAATAAGCTCTGATTTTATTATGACAGCACTTGATAAACCCGTGATGGAACAAACTCCTAGAGACATATCTGAAAAAAAGTGTAAATGGGAGAGTTCCTGGAAAAAAAATCTCAAAAACACTACATGGGAAATTAGAATAAGTAAAAATCATGGAAAAAGCCCTGAGGAACTCTTCAAAAATTGCCAATAACTATTCTTGGAGAAATTCTTGAAAGTTTTTGTGAGAAATTGCTGTCAAAATCCCAGAAGAAGATCCTGAAAAAACTTCTGGAGTAATTATTCCTCCACATATTCCTAGAGAAAATCCTGTATAAATCTGACGCATATTTGGGAAAACATTTCAAAAATAATTCATAGAAAAAGGCTGAAGGAAATTCAAGGAATTCTAAGAAATTTCTTAAAAAATTGCACGATGGAACTCTTGGAGGCAAAAACAATATAATTAAGTATTAATAATTTCCATACTACACTATCATGAAACGCAACACTTTGTTGGTTGATGTTTTTTTTTCGAATTACTCTGGGGGAATATCTAGATGAACTCTGACTTTGTCCTTAGATAAATCTCCAGAAATACCTCTAAGAAATTCCAGGAAGAAGAACTAGTTCTATAGGAATGTCAGAACGAACTCATTTGGAAATTCCAGATGGAATTTCAGATCTGCCTCAGAAAAAAAAATCAGGAGTAGTCCCAGGCAGGGATGGCATTCACCATTTGCAAAGAGTTACATTCACTTGCTACTATCTCAGTTCATAAGCATGCTATCAAAAAACAATGTATGGATGACTTTTACCTTGTAGTTTTATCTGAAAGTTTGCCGAATATCATAAGGGTCGCACACGCATGCTTAACTCGTGAGCGAGCTGCGAAAGCAACTCTCCACGCCGTGAATGTAAATTACATTCACGACGTGGAGAGTTGCATTCACAGCTCGCTCACGAGTTAAGCATGCGTGTGCGACCCTTATGGTATTCGGCAAACTTTCAGATAAAACTACAAGGTAAAAGTCATCCATACATTGTTTTTTGATAGCATGCTTATGAACTGAGATAGTAGCAAGTGAATGTAACTCTTTGCAAATGGCGAATGCCATCCCTGGTCCCAGGAACTCCTGGATAAATTACTAAAAGGGACATCTGGCGGTATCTGCGAAAAACGAATCTAATGATGGAATTTTTAACAGAGCTCTTTGATGAACCATATGAGAAACTACTTCAGGAATCCCAGAAGGAATTTCTAGAGGAATCTCGGAAGGATTTTTTTACAACCTCAGAAAAAAAATCCGAAAGATTTCTAGAAATGAAATCTTGGATGGATTTCTTAGAGAAATCGTAAGAACTCTTGGGGGGGGGGGGGGTTTCAGAATGAATCCCTTAAGGTATCTAAGAAGATTCCCCTAACTGCTGATCAAATCACAGAGAAAGAAAAGAAGGAAGGAAGGAAGGAAGAATTTGCAGAAGGAGTTCTCTGAACAGACCTAGAAGAAACACCTGGAGAAACCTTGAAACGAATTGCTTCAGAATGTACAGAAAGAATTCCTAAAGGACATTTGGAGAGACTTCCTAAAGGAAACCCAGATGGAACCTTTTTATGAATACCGAAGAAATCCGGAAGAAACTCAAAGGAAACCTATGGAAAAAAAAATCTGAATAAACCCCAAGGAAAAAACTCCTGAAGAGCTCTAGAAGGAGTTCTTTGAGTGACCCTAGATGGTGATAATCCAGGTAATTCCTGCCGGAATTCCGGAATTTTTGGAGGAAACATAAGAAAAATTTATGAAGTAATTTCAGAATAATCTCTGGAATTTGAAATCGGAAGGAGTTTTTAGAAAGATCACAAAAAGAACGAGGACGAATTTCCGGGGGCATCTCAGAACGTATTACTGAAAAAATTCATGGAGGAATATCGAAAGAAATCTCAGAAGGAACTCATAATAGAATCTCAGAAGAAAATCCTGGAGGAATCCCAGAAGGATGAATTCTCGAAAGGAGAAAAACATCTCAGACAAAACTCTTTCAGAAATTTTTAAAGAAACTGATCGAGGAATTCCAGAAGAAACTACAAGAGGAATTCGCTCTGGGATTCATCCAAGATCCCTTAAGGAGTTCTCTTAGAAGTCCTCCGAGGAAGTCTTCCTGGAGTCTTTTGGGAGTTCCTTCTGCGATTATTTCAGCTGTCCCAGCTGTAATTCCTCAAGAAGTTCCTTCAGCGATTCCTCCTATTGAGATTCTGAGGATTCCTCCTGGAATTCCTTCACGGGTAATTTCCGGAGTTCCTTTCGGGATTTCTCACACGATTTTCTACCAAGATTAACCAAAAGGATTTAAGATTTCTTATAGGATCCCTTATTCCGAGAATTCCTGGGGATGATCCTTCGCCGATTTCTCCCGAAATTTCTTCTAGGATTCCACTTTCTTCAATGATTAACCAGAAGTTGCTTCTGAGATTTCTCCAGGAGCTCTATCTAAGATTTGCCCAAAAGATGATTCAGTGATTCATCTTGGGATTCGCTATGAAATCCTTCCAGGAGCTCCTTCTGCGATTCCCCCAAAATTGCTTTTTTGGATGCTTTCCTAGATTCTTCTAGGCGTTCCTGCTGTGATTCCTCTAGGTGTTCCTTCTAGGTTTCTCTTGCATTTCTCCAGGAAATCATTCCGTCATTTGTTCTAGAACTCTTCCAAAATTTCTCCATTAACTCCTTCCTGGAATTCACCAGAATCTCCTTTTAGGATTCCTCAAGGAATTGCTTAACGAGTGCCTCCATCCATCCCTCTGGCATTTCTCCAATATTCTCTCATGAGATTACTCAGGATGTCTTTGCCAATTTTTTTGGACTTCTTTTCTTGATTACTTCAATAATCAATCCCGAGATTCCCCCAGGAATACTATTCAGGATTCATTATGAGTTTCCTTCAGGATTCATATAGGAATTCCATTTGAGATTCTTCCAGGAGTTTCTTCTGAGATTCATCCAAGAAATCGTTTCAGGATTCCTATTTTTTCCAGGGTTTTCATTAACAATATCCGAATTTCTTCAAAGATTCTTCTAGATATTATTGCATGATTTCTTTCAGAGGTTTCAACAGAACTTCTTAAGAGATTCTTGCTAACATTCAGGCAGAGATTTGTTCATGTTTTTAAATTTCTTTTTATTTGAAATTTTAACGTATTGCTAATTCTTCACACGGATTTCTTTGGAAACTTCCTATGTATATTTTTAAGAAATGTCTTCTAGGATATACTCCAAAGACACTTATAAAATTTTATTTTCATCCACAGGTTTTACAGAAATTCCTTCAAAACTTTCGCAACAGATTTTTCAAGAAAAAAATATGCAGGGTTATTCATTTGTTTCGTCACGATATTATTCAGAAATCCGTCCACGAATAATTACAGGAACATTGTTCACAACTCTTCCAGAATTCGACTATAAATAGGAACTCTCCAGGACCTCCTTCTAGGATTCCTCAAGAAATCCTCCCATAGTTCCAGAATTCATTGTGAGTTTCCATCAGGATTCATATAGGAATTCCATTTGAGATTCTTCCAAAAGTTTCTTCTGAGATTAATCCAAGAAATCGTTTCGGGATTACTCAAAAAAGTCTTGTGGAATTCCTCCAACAACTTCTTTTGTGATTCTTCCATGAATTCTTCCTGTATTTTTGCAGATTTCTATGGAATTCCACTTCCACCGTAAGTTAATTCTGGAATTGTCTCGAATGTTTTTAATACAAATCCTCCAGGATTTTATTACTGAATTCTTGTAGGATTTGTTTATGGAATATCTTGTGGAATTACTCCGGGAGTTCCGTATGGAATTCTGCTATGAGTTTCTTATAAAATTCACAGAGGACGACTTTCTCAGGGGAACAGGGGAATTCCTCCAACTATTTCTTAAACAATTCTTTCAACAGATTTGTGAGCAATTTCTTCAAAATTTACTCCTGGGTTTCATTCAATAGTCACGCCAATAGATCCTTAAGTTGTAGGGTATAACCTCACACTACAGAATATCACGATAATTTTGCTACACATGCTAGTAGAAATACTCACCGTAATTGCCAATACGGTGATCAGTAGTGTGGGTCATCGGAACCGTTTTCTCAGATCAAAGCTTTTTTGGTTCCGTTTCGGGTCCTGAGTATCTGTACAACATTTGAGCACGACCGGTTGCGTCTACACTTTGCGCATTGCAATTGAAATTTGTATGGGATTTTGTATGGAAAAACATAATTTTTTGCATTTTTGTCATCAGTTGAAAAAGTTTGTCAGAAACTTTTTAACCGATACTGTAAAATGATAGCCTAAGATGTTCTGAAAAACGTTGTTGAAGACCGCAAAGCGATCCGATGCTTGTGAAAATAGTTATAACCAGGGAATGAAATTATCGATCACTATCGCGATAGTAGAAAACTCTCCCACACGCATTATCGGCGAAAAAAGACGTGCGATAAATTCAGAACCGGGTTTCTCCCGAGAATGTGTTTTCGCTCGTTCCGCAACGCCGAAAATCGATTATCATCAGCAATGAAAAGTTGACTGGTTTGCTTTCTGCTCTTTGTTCGCCTCTCCGTAGTCCAGTCGTCACCGGCTGTAGCTTTTATGTATAAAATTTCTGTCCCCTCTCGAGCAGCTTGTGTGGTCGAGTGGTTATGGTGCGCGCTCATACACATTTTTGTGGAGGGTCTAGGTTCGAATCCCGTTAGCGGCAAATTTTTGTTATTTGCCTTCTGATAATTATCGCGATAGCTTTGCGGGTGATAAAGTTGGATAGCGAAAATAAAAAGAGCGATTTCCAGTTTTCGGCTATCTTTGATCGGGGACAAACAGCAACGACCGATAAACATTTCTCACAGGAAAAGTAAAAACAGAAAAAAATCGGTTGCTCGAAAAACGCTGTTTTTCGTCTCAATTTGCTGATAATTTCATTCCCTGGTTATAACCAACGAACCGCATGCATGTGTTTATGATTTAACATGTAAAGGAATAATAATAGCAACAAAATCATGCTGTTTCGCCAAGCAATGCCAACGCTATAACTTTTTTCATAAGCATCAGATCAATTCGCGGTCTTCGACAAAGTTTTTCAGGACACCCTAGGCTATGTTTTCACTTTATCGGTTACATGGTTTTAGAAAAATTCGAACTTGTTATGAGAGGAATGCAAAAAAGTGCGTTTTCCCATGTAAAAGCCCATACAAACTTCAAACGCGATGCGCAAAACGTAGACATAACCGATCGTTCCCAAATTTTGCACACTTATTTGGTTCCTAAAATGCGATTAAAAATGCTTTGATCTGATGGGATACCATTGAATTTTTCATTTTTCCATATAAAAGATGACCCACTCTAGTGATTAGGTCGAATTGGTTGTTATGACTTAGAGGTGTTTCAGTCGAGTAGGTCATTAGGCCGAATAGGACATTAGGAAAACACAAGAATCTTCAGTTATGCGATTTCAACGATTCAAACAGGATACTTCCGGAAGTGTTTGATTTCAAGTTTTGATAATCAAATTGAGATTAGAATTGCAAAAAGAGCTTGGAGGAATAGCGAATTAGAAGTCATATAGGATCGATTCCCTTCGGAGCAAATTGATTTCTTTCTTATTTGAGGAAAAACAGTGAAGCTGTGTGGCTTAAAGCCAGATTTTTGCATGAAAGAATGCAAGCACGTTTCGGTGCAAAGAGAGTTGACTTCCGTGCAGCGTCTAATTAAAACAGTAAAGTGTCACACCATTGAATGACACTTTTTTGTCTTGTTTCTTCTTCATTATGACGGGAGTGGTTGCATGGAACCGAAGCGACGGCACATACCATCGAAGTGCATTTCAGACACTCATAGAACCGCAACGTGGACCTAATTTGAGGAGTTATGATCGTCTACTGCACACGACATGGAGCAGTTACCTACCTATCTAGGCATAGTGATGTAAACAGAAAGAAATGCTTTCCACCGAAATCGCGTGTTAAACATGATGTGGAACGAACGAAGACATGCGACCCGTCCGTTTTAATTATGTTGGATACGGTGCGGTGGGTTGCGTTAAATCTGCCGTTTGGAACAGTCAGCGTTTCGTTGTAATACGTACGACAAGCGCATTACCTTACTGATGATGACAAACGAGACCCCAAAGAAAAGTGGTCTCCCCTATCCCGGTTACGTCTGTGTTGTTTAGGTACCTTCGTCTACGTGTTGATCCAGTTGCTTCTTGGATTGCATCTCCAATCGGCTCCTCGCCGCAGCTCGTTGTCAACTTAGAACATGCTTTACATCACCATTGCCACCGCAATACGTAAACGTTGTTTACGCCACATTAGTTTCGAATTTCCGTCGAGGCTCAGCACTCAGGCAATCACATAACATTGCCTGTTGAGTGATGATGGTGCATGAGGGGTGTCTCAGTTTATAATATAGGTACCTCTTGTACTCGTCTTCGTCGTCGGAAGCGTGTGATCATCCATTAGATTCCCTTTTTCTTCCCGCATCGTTCATTCATCGGTGGCTGTCTTTCGTCGTTTGCGGCGGAAACGAATTGTGATGGCGATGAAAAAAAAAATCACCGATCGTCAGAGGTTTTTGTTTACATGAGGAACAGGGGGCAACATTTCAAATGATTGTTTCTATAAATTTACCGGAATTCAAATTCGTCGACTAAATAAAAAACCCAAATTAATCCACCTAGTGGTGATAGTGCCTTTCTCGTTGAATATGTTCTCACGATCTTTCCGTCGACGTAAGCCAAAGTGTTCTGAATCCTGATTTTTCTTTTTAAAGAAAAGCAAGCATTTTATCAAAGCCATCATTGAATTGACTCAAAAATTATTGATGGGACATAGCCCGACGTTATGTTCAGCGTATGAGCAGAGCTGAAATATATCAGATTTATCAGTTGACTGCTTGAGCACCTTCACTAATACTGGAGGCCAATCAATATCTAGACGATACTTATATGCTAAGATATAACTTCTAACACAATCACAGATCGCTTTGCGGGGTTTTCTGCACACTTAAGGCTATATTTTATTATCATATCATAGGTTACAACATTCATGTAAAATTTGACAAAAAAAATGCAAGCATGTGAAATTTCCCATACAAACTTCAACCGCATTACAGAGTGCGAGGGCGCAACCAGTTGCATCAAAATTTTATCCAGTAATTTTAGACGCAAAAGGAAATTGGATAACTTTTGTTTGAGGTTGATGCGATTAATTTTAAATTTTACCATGCAACGTTGACTTATCCTACTGTATATTTACACCTCAGGAATCTGATTTGCGTACTGATGAATACTTGAATCAACCGTTGAAAACAAGAACGATAGGTAGTGAGTATAGTTAGACGTCTGTTTGTATTTGGGTATAATTTGTCAAGATTTTGTTCTCTTACATATAGGTATTTGTCGCTTGCATTGATTTTATTCACTTTCGTAGTTCCGGCGAAGCACCAAACGCTGTTTCTGCAACCCTACCGGTAGCTTTTATGTGGTATGAGCCTATTTTCTAGCTAGCCGTTCCTCAGGTTAAAAAAGCCGTGGTTTGATGTGTCACATGGTACATTTGGTCACTTTCGGTAGGGTACCCCGAACTGGTTCCGGAGCACTACCGGGTCTCCCAGATATAGTCTGAGACTATTTCATTGCTAATGTTCATTAGGTTACCTAAACAACACGATTTGATGTATCGCCTGCTTGGGTCACTTTTGCATTTTACCACTTCCAGTGGGACACCCAGAACCAGTTCCAGACTTAGACTAGCTTAGGTCTTAGACTAGCTCCATGCAAAGTGTTAATCAGTTTTTCTAAAAGTCGCGAATTTTTTTTTTATCTGTATTAACGAGATTTTTAGCCCTGGGCTAGTACATCTCGGGACACACGCTTTACTTCCCTTGCGAAGGAAGAACTCACATTTTGCAAGTTTGTCGCGAATTGATGTACCGCATGCATGAGTGTGGTTCATTTTTGCATTTCGCCAGTTCCAGCGAGATACTCGAAACTTGTTCCGGAACACTACCGGTAGTCTTAAATATGGCCTGAAACTATTTTCTTGCTGACCGTTCTTCGCGTTATCGAAGAAGACGTTATTTAATATGCTGCGTGCGTACGTTTGCTTCCATTCTACATTTGACCACTTGCGGTGGGTCACCTGAAACCGGTAATGGCACACTATTGGTTTTCCAAAATATGGTCTATGATTTTTTTTTGTTAACCGTTCATCAGGTTACCTAAAAAGTCATTTAATGTGTCGCATTCATGGGTTGGTTCTCATTTACGTTTGACCATTTTCTATGGAACATCCGTAATCGGTTTCGGAACACTACCGGTAGTCCTAAATATGATCGGAAACTATCTTTTGCTTAATCAAGATACCTAAAAAGCCGCAGTTTGATGTGTCGCATGCATGGGTTTGGTTCACTTTTATATTTGCTTACTTTCGGTGGGGAACCCGGAATGGATTTCGGAACAGTACCGGTAGTTTCTGATGTTGTCTGATCCTATTTTCATGCTAACCGTTCATCAGGTTATCGACACCCGGAACCGGTTCCGGATCACTACCGATTCAGATATGTTCTGAGAATATTTTCCTGCATACTGTTCATAAGGTTATCGAAAAAGCCGCGGTTTGATATGTCGCATGCATGGGTTTAATTCGGCCGGCCACTTCCGGCGGAATACCTGGACCCAATTCCAGATCACTACCGGTTCAAGTATGTTCTGAGAATATTTTCCTACTTATTGCTCATAAGGATATCAAAAAAGCCACCATTTGATATGTCGCATGCATGGGTTTGGTTAACTTTTATACTTGGGCACCTCCAGCGGAACATCTGGAACTGGTTCCGGAACACTACCGGTTCCGATATGATCTGAGAATGTTTTCCTACTTACTGTTGATCAGGTTATCGAAAAAGCCGCGGTTTGATATGTCGCATATATGGGTTTAGTTCACTTTTATGTTTGGACACTTCCGGCGGGACACCCGGAACCGGTTCCGGGACACTACCAGTTCAGACATGGTCTGAGACCATTTTCATGGTTACCATTCATCAAGTTATCGAAAATGCCGTAGTTTGATGTGTCGCATGAATGGGTTTGTATCGTTATCATATCTAGCCCCTGCCTGGGGTACCGGTCCGGAACACCTAAATGGCCATACTTCCGGAACGGCTGGACCGATCCGAACCATTTTCAATAGGAAACAATGAGACCAGATTCCGTGTCGAATGAACCGTTGGTCATTAAAATCGGTTGAGGTTTACTGCCATAAAGTGATGTGAGTTTATTTGTACACACACACATACACACACAGACATCACTTCAATTCGTCGAGCTGAGTTGATTGGTATATGTGACTCGACCCTCAGGGCCTTCTATCAAAAAGTCATTTGTATCAAAAACAATATGTATGTAATGATTTGGAACACTATTAGGAAACTCTTCTTTATTATCATTTTTTCAATACTAATTCTTCATTACGGATGGACGTTTTATCCCAAATTCATCTTTGATGGGACTGAAAAACAGTCGTTAGGAATTTTCTTAGAATTTCAGATGGCACAATACAACCGGCGGCACATCTGATTCAGATTTAGGGTAATTTGCCAATTGTTGCACGGCTAAAAATTCGCCAATTATTGCACACCCCATAAGAAAAGCATGGAGTGTGCAACAATAGACGAGTTTTTAGCCGTGCAACAATTGGCAAATTACCCTAGATGTACAAGTGTTGAGTTCAAGTTCGTCATGCATCTTCTTACATCATGACTTAGTGCGAATAAGTAATAGTGCACTCCATAATATTAATACCTAGACTTGGTTGATTTTGAATCTTTTCCAGCTTTCAATCTATAAGTATAATGTGAAAAATCGACCTTGTTGATCCAGACCAATGGGTATTCATACCAGAAATGGGATATATGTTAAATATCCACGTGTAGGGTCAAGTGGGGTAAGATGCCATTTTTCAAACTTTCATCGTTTTCAATAATAAATAGCTTCATTTACTAGGCTTTCAAAGTGTTAACAGGAACTAGACAATATTTGCTTAATACTTCAGCAAAAATATTCACTAAACTAATGCATTTTCATCGATTTATAGCGATTTCAAAAACTAGTTCGTAAAACGGAAGTGGTGCAAAAAGGCCATCTGCCATGGGGTAAGATGCCACTTCATGAAAACGTTCAAAAATTACGTCTATCATTTTTCGGGCATTTCTGACTCCCTTTGCTCCTCTGATTCGCTTTTTTCGTGTGCTCAATACATGGAGTGTCACCTCTCTCCCCGCAAAATGATGATCGTCATATTTGAATGACCCCTAACATGGAAAGCGTAGACATCAACAACCATGCGCCTCCATGTATGCCTCAATCTCGTTGGAAACACTTGGCTGGTAATAAAATCACCAGAAAACCTTAATTGCAAGCACGAAAAACCGGAAGTTGCCAATTTTCATTGGGAAATCAAAAGATTTTTCGTGGGTTTGGTGGCCTAGCTTCTAGAAGAATGTTCGATGCAAACATATCTTGACACCATTCACCTATAGTAAAGATCAAGTCCCATTCAGGAATGATTTTATGAGTTGGGCCATTTTACCCCATCTTGGCATTTTAGGCTTTGTTCCCCTAATTGCCTGTTGCAGTATGACATTAACATCTCTTACTACAAATCAAATCGATTATAACTCACTTAAATGACTATTCATATTCATACACAGAAACGCTTGTCGCCGTAAACTGTGTACAACTGGATAGAAATTAATCAATTCACAATTTTCCCATCCCGATCCAAACAACCAACCGCGGCGCGGCATGGATGGATGGTGCAGTGATGTCTAGGTGGTCTGGAAATATGCATGAGCCAAACTGCATGCACAAATAAATGAATAATTGCTTCAAAATGAATACACCCCACAATACCGCGGGGTGGCCGGCGGGTAGGCATGGTTTTGCAGCTGACACCGTGACAGCATGCATCTGCATGAGTCAACTCCCCAATTCGTCAAAATGGGTGGTGGTTGGAGGATAATACGAAACCATGTCAACAGCATGTGCACAACGCACGACTTGTTGCCGGTCGGGGATAACCGTTCGCTGACTGCGCTTGCTTCTTGCCGACAAACTTGAGGAGAGCTGTTCCGTACTTAAAATTCCAAAAATGGGCAAATCAAAGTCAGACGTTTGTTTGCCTTCCAACTGTGGCGGCCCCAAGTCAATGAGAATAAAACAAGTCACGCTTCTGGCACGAGAGCTTGTATAGATTTAGAAGCAAAACGTTTTGGATTTGCAAATCTGTTCACGCAAAATTGTTTTAACGACTTGAAACAAGGTGTTAACAATAAACAGATTGTTGATGTGGAGGTTACATGCATGGTAATGGTGATAAAATAGGAATGTCTTAGACTATCCCCACCAGTGCGTAGTAAGTCGGTGAGTAGTAGAGGTGTTTCATTTTTAATACCCACCCGTTTTCGTACCGTGCGTTCGCATCATTGTTGGTAAAATACCATCTCCCCATCGTATCGTCATATCGTATGCAAAATACAGAGTAGCAAATGAAAGACAACATATTTTTTTTTGTTTTCATATTATCGTATTCGATTGTACAAAAGTTGTAGAATAGCGATAATAATGAATTCCTCAAGGGTTTCGTTCGAATCCCTGGAGAATTTCCTAAAGTAATCTCTTAAGAACTTCCTTGAGAAATCTCTGATGGAGTTCCCGGATGGATCCTTGAAGGAATCCCTGAAGGAACGACTGGAGGAATCCGTGATAGAACTCCTTGAAGGAACTCCAAGAGAAATCCTTGAATGAACTCATTCATGTATCCCTGAAAGTACTCAGAGAGAATTCCCTGAATGCATTTCAGATGATATCTCTGAAGAATTTTCCGGGGGAATTCCCGGCGGAATCCCGGAAGAAATCCCCGGAAAAAAAAATCCAGGAGAAATCCTGGAAGGAATCTCCGGGGGAATCCCAGCAAAAAAAAGGGTGAATCCCGGAAGGAATCCCTGGAGAAGTCCACGAAGGAATTCCTAGAGGATTTTCCGAAGGAATTCCTGAAGAAATTTCTAGAGAAATCCTTGAATGATCTCCAGGAGGAACTCCTGACGGATTAATCCCTGAAGGAAGATCTAGAGAATTCAGTGGTGAAATTTTTAGAAAATCCCTGAGGGAACTGCAGGAGGAATCTTCGAAGGCACTCCTAGTGTAATCCATGAAAGATCTCTTGAAGGATATCCTGAAGGAATTCGTGGAAGGGGCCTCTTAGGTCCTTCATGGAACACCTGAAGAAATCAGCCAAGGGATTCTTGGAAAAATCCCTGAAAGTATTGCTGAAGAATGGCGGATTGTCTTTTGGAGAAACACTACTTTGCGGACGAGTGTTGATTGGAGCCATGCAGCCAAAAAAATTGCCTACGTTCGCATAAATTGAATGCCGCACCTATTTTTTATTTCACTCAGCGCTTGTAGTTATGGATTGTCAAAGACATTTGCACATTCTCGATGGAAATTTCAAGGAAGTTTTCGTATATTCTGGTACAAAAATTCACCGTTCTTCGATTTGTTCCAACAATCGAAACTCGAGTTGAGAAAACAGGAAAATTGTTCTAGTATTCCTGCAACTTGACGTTTCAGCTGATCAATTTCTGTATGCCCAAATGGTTCTTTGCAGACACTACCGATCACTTCCTTAGCAGCAGCAGTGTGACTCTTCCATTGGCGAAAGCGAGGCAGGCAGTCCCCACATATCCAGAAAACACCTTTTATCAGAGATTTCAGCTGGACTTTGCTGATATCGACACACGATGTATGGAACGATGCAGCACAAGGGCCCTCACAAACAATGTAGAGTCGGGCAGCTCTGACGGTACGGTTTAAACAACGTTTGCAGTTGGGTTTCACGGTTTCCACTGATTGATTCTTCTGCACACGAATTCATGCTGGTCGTGAATCCAACAACAGTACAGATTCGGAACTTAATAATAATAATTCATAAAACATAATACATACAGGGTGCGGCAGGAAAAAATGCGAAAAGTTCAAGGCACTATTACACGCTAAATATGGGATATATATGACTATTTTTTCATGACAGTGTATCAGTCAATGTCTATATTCTAGCACTGAAAAATAAAAATGAACAGATTTGATGTTTAACATGTGATAATGTAGGCCTAATAAGCGGATATCAATAAACTGCGCGCCCAATGGTCATTAAACAAAATGACTATAACAGTAACAAAATTAGCTCAAATTCGATGAACAACCAGACCACACTGATCCAGAGCCATGTAGTTTCACATACCAGATGAAATAAGTACATATATTTGATGATATTGTAGAGGAAATCAAATATTTTATTTTATCAGATGCGAAATTTAGCGACCTGTGTGATTTTCTGCGGTTTGAAAATTTTGGTTGTCTTCATCTTCAGGCGCCGCCCTGTAAAGGTTAGTGAACAAAATGGGAAATTTTTTAATTAACTTTTCAGAAAACTAGCCTATTATAGATCATGGAACGTTGAAACATAGATTGGTTAATGTCAAATGGACGAAAATGAGGGTTGAAGTTGAAAAACACTTTCGCATTTTTTCCTGCCGCATACTGTAATAATAATAATACACTACATATTAAAATGAAAGAATTTTCGATGTAATCTAAAACAAAGCCGATAGAAGCTACCGCTTTTATCCAATTACCAAAATAATATGGATTTTGATCAATCCCAGGAGGAATATGTATTTTTTTTGCTGACGAATTTTGTAAAACAATTCTATTAATATTCCAAAATTACAAGCCTCTTACACAGGTTTCAATCGAAACTTCAGGAAATTTTCGAATAATCAAAATTTATATTCTCGCTTATGCGACTTTGTATGTACTTTAACGAGTTAACGTTTACATTTATGAGGGGATCATATCTTGAACGACCCAATGTGCTATCTTAGTTACTCACCGTCATCCAATCATCATCTCAGAAGGTATGAGGACATAGTCAGTATTGAATAGCGAAAGCAACCGTTCGGACGTGTTTGCGAACAGTGAATATACGTTTGAAATCTCATATTTAGCTTAATTTTAAACCAACGATATCCGATTCAAGAATGGGAACACTCACTTGGAAAGAGTTACACTCACTTGCAGTTTTCTCAACACAGAAGCGTGCAATCAAGAAACGATGTATGGACGACTTTTATTTTGTGATTTCGTCTAAAACTTTGTCGAATAGAGTATGGGTCGCACACGCATACCGAATTCGTGAGAGAGCTGCGAAAGCAACTCTCCATGAGGTGAATGTAAATTACACTCACCTCGTGGAGAGTCGCTTTCACAGCTCTGTCACGACCTTGGGATTTGTGTGTGACCCCTACTCTATTCGGCAAAGTTTTAGACGAAATCACAAGTCAAAAGTCGCCCATACATCGTTTCTTGATTGCACGCTTCTGAGCTGGGAAAATAGCAAGTGAATGTAACTCGTTGCAAGTGAGTGTTCCCATCCCTGCCGATGTTATCTCACCAGAACGCGTATTCCTTTTCTCTAGTATAAAATGCATCATTTATGCGTGATGATTTTATGATAGTTCCGTGTTTTCATTGTCTAGTGTTAAGTTTCGTTCAGTTTGTAAAGCCTCTGGCCGAAGGCAGTGTCTTTTTGTTCTAATTCATACTCCAAACGAGTTCAGGGGTTCTCAAACTTTTTCAGCTTGCAACCCACTTTTGATTTTCATAGAATTTGGCGACCCACCTGTACGTATTTTCATAAAATAAATATTTTTTTGTAAATAAAACCACTTTCGTAGGTTTTGATACACTTACGTTGTGTAGCACTCACTCTTGAAAAAAAAATAGTTTTTCTATTTATGGTGTTTTTTTTCTTTTTCTGAAAAAGTCTACTTAGGTTTAGGTACCCAAGTGTTCAGCTTCAGTAAAATCTAAGTCTGAAGAATTTGAAATAAATTTCCAAGTTTCTAGTATATTTAACCAGTATGGCTTTGCATGCAACACTACAGAACAAGTTTTAATGTATTCTTTCACACTTTCTAGAAAAAAAAACAAAAAAAATACAATTCATACATTTTTTTGAAGATATGTTGGCAATTTTATGCTTCCGCAGAACTTTGGAATCTAATTTAAAATAAAAGATCGGGTTGAAAATGCTAAGAATATTATCCTGTGAAATTTTAAGTCATTTTCTTCTTTTAATCTTATTTTATTTATATTCTTATTGAATAACAGAAGTTTACTGAAGTTTAGCTTAACTGAAGTTAGGTAATTATTTGCAGATTTTTGGTATTTCTATTTTTTTATATTTCAACTGCTGAACTTGTCATGTAAATCCAACTGAAAATGCAAACTGCAACCAACAACTTAAACTCATTTTTTGTAGAACACAAGTCAATTATTAAATGTTATCTAAACTTTATATATTCTGACTGAAAACTCATAGTTTCAGAACGCAGACAGTAGTTTAATGTACTCCAGACTAAGATTCATAATAAAAATGTTGAATAGAATGAACAAGAAACAATTTCTAAAAATAACTATGTCAACTTGTTCATTTGAGGTAACTTAATTAAGACATTTATGAAAATATCGCTTAAGCTTTCGCGACCCACTAAAAATCAGCCCGCAACCCACCAGTGGGTCGCGACCCATAGTTTGAGAAACGCTGAGTTAAACTGACATAACAGAGGCTTGCAGGAAAAACCTAACCTCATCGAATTCTTATACGATTTGTAAACATTGTCCTCATTTTTTTTGTTGAGGGCAAGGACGGTTTTATGGACTAACGCCGAAGGAAAGAAAGAGAAGGAGATAACGATGACGTCACTTTGCAAGCTCTCATAAGGAACAACACCATGTGAAGTTGTATAATCATCGCTGTACGTAATTATACAAATTTATTGTGAGTTCACTCGCAAGCTTATGAGAATAAAATGTGTTAATCGTGAAAAATCATTAGATCATCGTTTATTGCGATGTAACCATGCCTTATATAAATGTATGTATATTCCAATACGACTTTACCTGATACCGTAGACGTTCGGTCGGTGCAAACGGTCGAACTGCAATGCTTTTTAGCTTCAAGTCCGATAAGTGCAACAACTTTGCAGTTTACTGGAAAAACTTGTAATTAGTAGGCACGAGATGTTGCTAATTGACAAATTGAGAGATGAAATTTGTGAAAAAATCGCGTTCTGGTGGGATTCGAACCCATGACACCGTGAACACTCCTATTTCACAAACTCATCCCTCCTTTCGGCTTAGATGCCAATCCACAACACCATCCTGTTTGTGCCCACTAACGACAAGTGCGAGCGAATTATTTATATAAAGCCGAGACTTACTCTTGCACTCCGCATACCTAGCCACCAGGCAGTTTGTTTTGCTGGTGTCTAATTAGTATGCGTCGAGAGTGTTCACGGTGCGGCTTCGGAGTCAGTTTGGCTTTCTATTCCGCAGAACCATTACCTGTTCTGTGGCTTAGTTGGTTAAAGCGCCGGTCTAACGAATACGGAGTCGTGGGTTCGAATCCCACCAGAACGCGATTTTTTTCACAAATTTCATCCCTCAATTTGTCAATTAGCAACATTTCGTGCCTACTAATTAAAAGTTTTTCAAGTATTTTTCAGACATACCAGCAAATCTGGTAAAATGCCAGTAAAATGGGCAATATGTATCATTGTAACTTTGCAGTTATCGCACCGCCAAACGTCAAAAGGGTGCGCCATGTTAGCCCAAATGAGCAGTCGGATCACGTTCACGGTTATTTAATCTAGATAGACAACTTGTTGACATCTGTCAGTCATTGCAGTTATCGAATGCTATTCGCTAAGTGAAACGTGAACATGTTGCAGTTATCGAACGTCTGCTGTACATCACAATAAATTCAAGAATTAACCACAGAGAACAGACATCCAAGCTAGAACTAATTTTCTTTCGAACGCTGTGTAAGAAGTCAAATATTTTAAGCGTTGAGAACACTAGCGACACCTAAGCAGCAAGTTGCTACAGTCAGTGGTGAATAAGCTTATCTAGATAAGTTTTATATTCACCACTGACAGCTGCGTTGGAACTTTGCAAAAGCAGCGCCGATGTGCCTCTTGTGTTGCTATTTCAAATGACCGTTGAGGATAGACTTGTTAGAATCCCAAAATGGCCGCCACAATGGCCGACTTTGGCACCGACTAATGATTTTGAGCGCACAAATTTCTTCGTAAACAAAACCAGCGCACCTGATCTTCATAAGAAGAAGGAATTTAAAAACAAACGTCTTGAAATCCCGCTTCAACAGTGCATCAGAACTTCAGACGCACAAATCTCAAGAAGCAAGCTCCAAACAACAGTGCATTTTATTATTCTGTTCTTGCTCACTTGTAATAAGCTTAGAATAATCTAAGCTTATTACAAGTGAGCAAGAACAGAATAATAAAATGCACTGTTGTTTGGAGCTTGCTTCTTGAGATTTGTGCGTCTGAAGTTCTGATGCACTGTTGAAGCGGGATTTCAAGACGTTTGTTTTTAAATTCCTTACACAGTTTTGGAACTCGACTTGGATGTCTGTTCTCTGTGGATGTCGTATGTTCAAAGGGTCGAAAGGCCGAGATTTCGGAACGCCTTACTTTATGTTCTCTATACAACTTGCCATGCATCTGAGTGAAAAGTGATAGCTCGGGTTCGTCGGACCGTGCGTTGTCGTGTGTGTGGGCTTTTTTTCTAGTTTCTAGTTCTCTCGCAAACGGCATTCAGAATGGCGGTGCTACAAAGAAGTAGCCACCTAGCCATCAGTGGAAAAGTGATAGCTCGGGTTCGTCGGATCGCGCGTCATTGTGTGGTCGTGGTGGGCTTTTTTATCTTGTGAGATTGCTGCTCCTTTGTTAATTTCTTTCTGGATGTCTCTCTTTTCATTATTTTATTTATTCATTATGTGTATATGTATCTTTTGAACATTTTGATCAAATTTGTATAGTTCGTCACCATGAGTGTCGACTTGTTTCTTGTTGTCAATGTCGAAAGTTGCATCTTGAAAATTATCTCTTTCACTTTGTCTATCATGTATCTATTTGTGTATATTTCTCATATGAGTCCGTCTTGGTTCGTTGTTGCATCGCGTCGTCGTCCTGTGTGCGTGCTTATCTTCGTACGGGGCGGTTTAGTTTGTTTTTGGAGGCAAAGTGAAAGTGCCGCTTTTTTCATTCGGATCGGCCGCGTCGTCGTCGACAATTTGAATGTGCACATCGTCGTACCCGTGTGTTGTTGTAGCGGTTCAGTGTGATTTCGAGGCCAGTTAGTGGAAGATGCAATATGCACATATGCACTGGACACTTCGAAGGATGTTTATTGGTGAGCTCGTTCCATTTTATCATAATAATTAATGCTAAAGGATGTATAAAATTCTGCTCTGGTTTTTGTGTATTTATCTAACAAATATTGAAAAGTTCGTCACGTCATGTGTCGGCGCTAGTTCCAAATGCACATTTAGTAGATAATAAATATTTTTCTTTCATTTTTTGCATGTACACAAAAATTTGAATGGTTCGTCATCTTCGGTGTCGACATTTGTAATATTTTAGTCTAAATGAATAAATGTTTTGACTCAAATAAAGGTTGCATGAATTTCTGGAAAAAAGAGAGGGTCGGTAAAAGATAGACGGTGAACCATGCGGTAAGATGTTTCTGATTTATTTATAACGTGTTATTTTGTTAATACTTGTGAATTGATCGCGTTTAGCATTGTCTCGCGCGGAAACGCAAACTACAGATGCGTCGGTATTTAGCATTGTATTCTCCTTAGTTGCGAATGAATAACTTATGTAGGGTGAGTTTTGAGGCACAATAGATCGCGTTCGTCGTCCACGGTTTAGAAGGGTATTTCTTCTTGAGCGCATTATTAATCGCGAATCAAAACATGACATTCGTTTACAACGATGAAATCCTCAACATATCTCCATTTCCCCTGTCCAAACTCCTAGTGATTTCTCGTAGTAACGCAGAGAATTCCTCGGTTATTGGCCTAAGCGAGAATCACGTCATCACTTCCTTCCCTATCCTAAATTGACCTGCATTCGGACGCGGCCGGCGCTGGTATTGCTTATTGAAAAGTATTGGGATTCCAGCATTTACACAATGAAGAGAAAGCTAATCCCAAGCACCATCTGTTGGTTCATTATGTAAATGCAGTTGTCCTTGCAATAACAGAGGAGCAACCGCGGGCGGTCAATCATGCTCATGCTCATGCTCATGCTCATGCTCATGCTCATGCTCTATACAACTTGCCATGCATCTCTTCAACTTAGTGTTCTTTTAGCCCTTCCAAAGCTATTAAATGAAGAGCTTTCTTTGTTTGCCAATGGATTTGTATTGCAAATTGTATAACAAACTATTTTTTTTGTCAATTTCTGATTTTGTTATGGAAAATGATCAGTTTTTTATGAATCGTTTATATTTTAGCCTTTTTTTACAGCTTTTGGCGTGATTACCATTACTTTTCTTAAAGAAATTCGACTTCTTTAAACCATAGACCTTTTGCCATATATTTATTACACACAGTATTTAACTTTTTTCCACGTGCTTAAATTTTCAAATTTTGGTGTAACAAAATTCGCCATGTTTGTAGTTCGCGGTCAAATTTTCAGCACAATCAATCATAGAGGAGAAGGAAGTTACAGGCTGTAACTTACAGCACGCTGGTCATTTTGTATGAAAATCGACTGTCACTTCTATGTCTATGAACATAGTTGTAGGTCTTCTTCAAGGAGAGTGGAGACAGGACACAAATTTCCCAAATGGACGAGAACGTACCTCTGGAGCCGACCTACTCAAGGACCTCAAGCAGGCCTTGATGAGACTTCGTAAGTCAACGATAGCAGCCAAGCAGGGCCATGATAAACTCATGGTAACTGTGGCAGCAGCAGAGCCCGTAAAACTGAAGGTGTCTAAGTATACTCAAACGGAGACCTTCACATTCGCGGGTAGCCTAAGCGGTCAGGTGAGGTGCTACCTGGCGGCGCAAAGCCAGAAGGTTTTCGATCCAGAGAGTGAAGGGTAGTAATTCCGGTAAGTTGGAACTTTACCAGGCGTCCCGGAATGCTGGAAAGGGTGGGCCTCCTAGCTGATGCGCACGTGTTGTAGTCTCGTGTACAGAAGCGCGTGTGCAAGCGCGCACTCCCAGTACATTTTGAGACTCGAAATTATTCGCTACCTCATGTGCTTCGTCTCATGCGACTCAAGAACAGGGGGTCGCGACAAAGGTGTCAGCAACCATAGGTTAGGGCGGGTCAGAGAGAGGACGGCCCCTGGACCCTTTTGGATAGAAAAAAAAAAGTCAGAGGAACAGGATCGCAAGGACACCATGCCAAAGAAAGGTAGGAGGGCAGGTGCAAAGCGGGAGAAGGGTGTTACGCTCGTCATCAAGTCGAAAGAGTCTAAGTACTCGAAAGTCTTGAAGGCGATGAGGAGCGATGCCAAGCTCGTGTATCATGCTGCCTCCGCATGCAGTATTAGACTTCCTCATATGGGCAAAATGATCCTCCGTCGAGCTCAACCGCGACAAAAACGTGCAAAGGCGCCTCCTACAAGTGACTGAAACAAGCACACAAATTTTGAGACTGCAAAGACACAAGGCTGCATAAAAAATCCGCAAACAGTAAGCACTCGACTGGAGGCCCAAGGTGCCCGGACTTCATAAGAGGCACAGCTGACAAGTCACAGTGCAGATAACGCAGCAGAACCTAAATCACTGTAACGCAGCCCAGCAACTGCTGTGTCAGGTATGTAGTTACTGAGTAGGAGACGGATATCGCCATCATGGCGGACCCATACCGAGTACCCACCGGTAACGGCAGCAGTGTCGCGGGATTTTCCTTCTGCAGCTGCTTTGCGCATCCGCGATGGTTGATCGAGCAGTTCACGCAGATGCTGTACTGTTCTACGACTGCGCTGATAGCGCGAAGACCGGTGGTAATAGCGGGTGACTTCAATACCTGGACCGTGTAATGAGGAAGCCAGCGGAGTCAGATCCTGATATTTGGAGGCACTGGCCATGCCAGAAGTCGATCTGGCTAACACCGAAATTACATACGAACCCGTGGTAAGATGCATACAGGAACATGATGGCCAAGACACGAGGAAGTGTAATGGCTCCCACCGAGCAGTCTTTAGACATGCCGCAGAGGATCATCGAGGGGCTCTTAACACGTTGCCCGAGTCTTTGGTTTTCTTTTGTAGGACCGCAGGGGATTAGAGCTGACCATGGGAGGAGGGTCACAGATAAGGAACTTGCGGGATATGCAAAATCGTGGGTAATGCTCCAGGTCCTTACGGAGCTTTGAACCCGGCCTTGAAAGCAGCCAAATCGAGTAGATAAGCTCCAGGAAACTAGTTATTTTAAATTGAGCATTTTAACTAACAAATATTTTCAAGCAATATCAAAATGTTTGTACAATACCTGAATGCGTAAGATACTTCAAAGACATACCTGGAAAGAGAAAGATAAAATAAAATGTTAGAATTGTCTCTCGATCATTTGAATCGCATTTTTATCATTTTAGGAGAAATTTTCATCCTGGCTTTGTGACATATCGCGAGGAAACTAATCAGATTTGAAAAAATACTCAAAACAAGAGACGAATTTCTTCCATGACTATGATCTGCTGCATACCTCCGGAAGGCGCACCCATAAATAGTAATAATTTATTCATCTGCGCATTCCATCTTGGCCCCCGCAGTTCGAGCTTCCAATGCAATGTCGGCCTTTCCCTCTCTATTCCGGAACGACTGAGGAAGCTGTTTCCATCATAAATCTTGTCGCTCACACTTTTTACGCTTTTCCTCATTCCTGATCTGGACCGAAAAGTTCGCGTTCGGTGGCGGCCAGCGAACGGCCCAATTTTGTAAACATTCCATCGAACCAGAGCTGCAGAGAAGGATGCAATGCCGTGAGCGCCGAGCAGCATCAACCATGGCCTAGCTCACGCTGCATCTCTATAGTCGAGTCCCGAGTTGGCTGCTGCACTGACTGTAGCAGATCAGTAAGAGCGCGCGCGGAAGGTCCATCATCTGTCTACTGGTTGCTTGTCTGTATGAGCTATACAGTCATAAAACGCCCACAACGACGACGTTTCGGCGAATAGGCGGCGCGCAGTGATGATGCACGTGGTGTGGCAATGATTGCGGTGTGCGGTGGAATCTTCTCCGACTCCGATATAAATACATACCTCTACCGATTTAAATGGGGATATTTACGACGTGTTACCGCACTGCACGCGCATTAATTGGGTGGTACCTCAGCAGCGGCGCGGCGATGGTGTTCTCTGTTCAAACCGGTATGTTCGGTGGAGCCGGTCAATCAATCGAACGAACAGTCGATCGATCGGGTGCTAAGCTAAGACGATTTCAATGTCAGTTTTGAAAAATGCAACTAGTTTCCAAGTTGAATGCAGTTTTGAAATTGAGGTAAAACATTTGAAGGTGAGTTGGACGTTGACTGGCGAAGGAACGATTACGAGGAGTATTCGTTTTCTTCATTTAGATATGGATTTAAAGGAATGCTGCTACTAAACAAGATTATGACATTCTTCCAGGTTCTAGTAGTAAACTTCCTACACTGTGTGCAATCATTCCATAGCCACATCTATGAAATCGGAATTCATCTTAAGTAAAATGTTCCCATTTCAGTCCCATCGAAAACAAAACTAAAAGCGCTATTTGTTTTGTTTTGGTATTTTTTTTTATCGGAAGTGAGGATTCATGATTTTTTTTTATCTGTATTAACGAGATTTTTAGCCCTAGGCTAGTTCATCTCGGGACCCACGCTTTACTTCCCTTCCGAAGGAAGAACTCACATTTTGCGAGTTTGTCGGGAGTGGGATTCGATCCCAGGTCCTCGGCGTGATAGTCAAGTGTTCTAACCATCACACCAGGTCCGCTCCACATTCATGAATTTATGATAAACAAAAGAACGAAAAAATCGTCTGTTTTTTTTCCTCCCCTGTTGGGGAAATTAAGCCACTGCGTCCAATAGGCTGAACTTTTGTGGCATCGTTTGTTTTTGGAATAGAATGAACATAGGGGCAAAGAATGAACAAGGGTACTCTACTCATACCGTGGAACACATTTTGCTAAATTGTATTAAATATGATAATTTGCGCGACGAGTTACAAATTAGCAGTAACATTCAAGTAGCTTTAGAAAACAACAAAAGAGAAGAAACAAAAGCTTTTAAATTCTATAAAAAATGAAATTTATATGATAAGCTATAGCAAAGTAATTATGATATTTTTCTAGAGGCGAATGAACCCGTTGGTTTAAAACCTCCTTAATAAACAAAAAATAATACCCTGAACGGACGAAAATTATTACGCCTACAGACTTCGGGAATGTTCCTTATTATTTTTGGACATTTTATTTTTCAATGTTGTAAAATTCTTCGTCTACTTTTTCTTCTTGGTGTATAGTTGCAACTGGGACTAATGACCATTTTGCATGAGTAAATGATGTGGCAGGCACAAAGATACTATATGCCCAAAGAAGTAAAGGAAATTTCCTTAACGAAAAGTTCCTGGACCGATCGGGAATCTAACTCGTCACCCTCAGCATGACCAGCATGAATAAACACGCCCTTACAGCTGTCACTTTAAACAGCTGGATTTTTTTTTTAGAAACTGCTGATATTCGCCAGGAATTCCTCCGGTAGTTCTCCCCTGGATTTTCAAAAGAATGCCTTCAGATATGTGCATAAGATACTCCTGCAGTTCCTCCAGAAGTGTCTAGGAATGTATCCAGAAAGTTCTGTGAGAATTTCTACAATAACTCCCCCTAGAGTTACTCCGTGGGTTCTTCCAGGAATTTCCATTTTAGGATTCCTTCAGGACTTCCTGTTGAGATTTCTTCAAAAATTCTGCGGGGGATTCATTCAAAGATTTCTCCAGGGATACTTCTGGGATTTTTGGAAAAAAGAATCTATGAATGTCTTCAGTTAGTTATTTCTCCAGAAATTAATCAAACAATTTTTCTGATGGGATTTCTCCAGGATTCCGCTATAGATTTCCCTATAGTGCTTCTTCCCTATAAAGCTATCCGAAGTTCGTCTTGAGTTTCCTCCAGGATATCCTTGTTATATTCCTACAGGAATATTTCTTGCTATTGCTTAAGGAATTTCTCTTGTGATAACTTCTGGAATTCCTGCAGAGATTGTTCTAGAATTTCTAGCAGAATTGGAATTTCCCTTGAATTCATGCTAGAATTTCTGAATTCATTTCTGCTGGGATTTCTCCGAGAATCGCTTCATATGTTCCTTCAGAATCTTTTCAGGAATTTCTGCGTGAATTTGTCTAGAAATTTCAATCCCAATAGGGATTTTTTCGAAGATTTCAATAGGAACGATTCTTCAAGGAACTATTCCAACTATGCCGATGAGGGTTGAGATCCATAATGTTTTCGGTAGGGCACTTATCAAGCCGGGCTTCAATCTGTGCTTGGAATCTTGGAAGCTCCAATCTGCCTGGTCGAATTTCCACCTGCGGCTCCTGGAGTTACTAGGGATATTCTTCCTCACTAGGGTGACCATAGGCCAATGGTCACTTCTATGCAGATGATTGCCGTTGACATCACCGATGAGCAGGCTGAGCAGGGATAGGGTGCGACTCGAAATTCTTTGCGCGCCGCACATGCTGCTACGAGACAACACAACAAGCTCGAAATAAACGAGTACGTGCAATCGATTGTGTGTTGGACTCTTGCTTTGCAGTGCGCTGGAGATCTCCTGTTTCTCACGCTCTGCTCTCTGTGCTTGGCACTGTACTTGTCTCTGTGTTGAAGAGATCCAAGGAGTCTTGGGGTACCAGGGCGTTGAGGAGAGATTTCTTATGAGTTTCAGTGGTATTTTTAGGGAGCTTCAGATGCATATTAAGGGGATTTCATAAGTGTTTCAGGGGACGTTTTGAGCCCCTTTTCAGGTCATTAAGGCAGTTTCAAGAATGTTTCAAGAAAGTTTAGGGGGTTTCAGGATGTTACATAGGATTTGAGGGCTTTTAAAGGCGTGTGATGGGTATTTCAGGAGCATCGCAGACAATTTCAGCAGGGATTCGGAGATGTTTCAAGGCGTTTCAATGTTTTTGAGTGAGGTTTCAGAAGATTTGAAGGTGTTTCGGGAGTGTTTCGAGGATTTACAGGTAGATTTCAGGGGATGTCAGAAGCGGTTAGGGGGTTTGAAGTGACTTTCATGGTTTCATGAGTTTTTTTCTGCTTAGAGGGTTCGAAAAGTCGGTACAAGTTTCATGAGTGTTTTAGGAATTTACATGTGCGTTTTTAGGAATTTAAGGTGCGTTAAAGAACTTCAGATGCGTTTATGAGTTTTAAGAAGTTTTCAACGATTTAACGTTAATAGAGGCTTCAGGGGCGTCTCCACAGGTTTTAGTGCGTTTCCAGCAGAATGTTTGGATTTTTATATTTTAATATTTTATTCAAGAAAGTATTTAACAAGCTACAATTTTTTTCCTTCTGTACATATTTTGGTTGAGTCAAATGGTAATTAAATACTAATACATTAGTCATAAATTTTCAGAATAGTTGGGGAACTAGCAGTCAAAATTGAAAGGTCACTTAGGAAATGAGCAAAACATGGAGGAAATAAGTGAGAAAAACGTGCAAGCAGCAATCAGTAAACACGTTGAGGATAACACGTTTAAGTATAATAAGGGGGGGGGCAAGATGGGTCACCTAAGAAATTGATCCCTATAGCTTTCGAAACATAAATCGTATTTCTCTGTTTACCACGACTTTCAGGTGCACTAGTCAACTATGATATAAGATGATAGAAAGGTCATAAGGTTTGAGACCTGATTGTTGACAAGCAATTTTCAAAATAAATATTACCAATCTTGCCCTACCTCATTTTTACGGGAGCAAGATGGGTCAGGTAACAGAAAATTGAATATTTCTCCAATAAAAAATACTATATCTTCTATTTTTTCTTTATATATCTAAACTTTACATACACTCCCGATCAAAAGTTTGGGGTCACCCCCTTTAAAAACATGTCATTTTTTTAGGCCCATATCTCCGCTAATTTGCGTCCGATTTCAAAACCCTAGGTGTCATTCAATAGATAATAAGTCAAAGAAACTTTGAACATGATTTAAAAGAAACTTTTTCAAAAAAATGTGTGTAAACTTAACCCAAAGTTGCAAAATTTTCTAAAAAATGAATATAATCTTACGGCAGTGTCGCTGGAAATTGGGTCGACCAAATTTTAAGATGAGAGCGGTAATATAACCCATTTTCTATTAGCTTTCAACTGCTTTTTATCGAACTTTGCTAAAAAATCTAGAAAAAAAGTTATTAAGTGAATTAACTCTTCATGTCATCGACCAAAAGTTTGGGGTCACCCCTCAATATGATGTATCAGCCAAAAGTTTGGGGTCACTTTCGTAAAACATGGAAAAGTGATTTGTTGATATATTCGTCATCTATAGTTCAATTTTAATTCTTCTTGGCTTATTTGAAACAAAATGAATGATACTTACTGCATAGACACATATTTGTTGAAATTTACATATGTACTAAAACTTAACGTAAAGTTGTCTCATTTTTTGAAGTGTGGTGAAATGTGTTAACTTGATATAACATTTTTAGAGGTTATTACAGAAATTGCATCCGGGACTCATGCGAGCTACAATTTTAAAACACAAAGCTCCCTACAGAATCATTGTTTATAAGTAAAGAATTGATTAAAAAAAAACGTCCCGATTTTGTCAGCTTAAAATGCTACTAGGGGCTGACAAAATCGGCCGTATCGCCTTAAGCAGCTCGCACCGCTTCTTCTTTTCCGAAGTAAATTCGGAAAAACGCAGATTCCGATCCAGTGTAATTCTCAGCCCTTCCACAGTCTTGCGATTTGTAATTGGGATGCCGTTAACAAGCAGGAGGATGCTTACTGGTGGCTTGCAGGTGAATGTTATCGACTTAGATTAAGATATACACTTCTGTTGGTACAACTCTTAAATACTACTTATTCAGTGCAACGAGGAAAAAAGTGACCATGATTACCGAGTCCAAAGAAACTGGTATTTTCAGGGGTGGATTTTAAACCGTGATTTCTTTTAGCAACTTGAAAAGTACGGTTGGTGAGGTAGCGCTTGATGAAATGAAGACAGTATCGAGAAGCCAATTCACTCGAGAACTATGACACTAGAGTGGGGCCATTTCCAACGAGAATCTTCCAATTCTGATTGAAAATGCTTAGTGTTAAAACTCTCAAACCGAGTGAATTTAGTGATTACATACTGTGTTGGACGCGAATGCATTCGTTTTGGAACATTCATTTGGCGTTCGCTGGGAGGATTCAGTATTGCAAAATGAGTTGCGCATAGAAAGTTAAGCTCAATTTACTCCCTGAGAGAGAAAAGAACGACAACGAATGAGAATCAAAACAAACCAACGGTACACGGTACGGTCCGGTCTACACTCGTGTGGGAGGGAAGAGGACGGAAAAAACGGTAATGAACCAAACGTTTATTCGTTAATTCACCTTGCAAAAAGTAATTTAATCCGTGAGCGCGTGCTGGTTTCATCATTAATCGCTCTTCTAATTCGCTTCGGTGGCGCTGTTTGAGAACCGTTCGCGTCGCGTTCGTTCTTGGCGCGCCGTGCTCTCACTCAGCATTGGGTAGTTGGCGCTCTTTTGCTATTTTGCTAGCATTCGCGTGAGCGAGTGAGATTTCCCATGCTTGTCAATGCTTTGTAAAGGCCGTTAACATCGTCGAGGAGCAGCCTCGAGAGTTCAGGAATATTCTTCAGAGCTTCGTCGATCTGTTTCTTCAAACTGTACAGCTTTCCGTTCGACAGATACAACCACGCGACCAATAGAGAGAAATGCCATGTTAATTACCATGCGATTATCAGGAGGTAGATTTTTAGATCGATCTTTTCTGAAAACAGCTCCACAGCTATTCCAAGAATGACAAAGTGGTTGATGTTCCTACCGTAGATCTGTAGCTACCGCAGAGGATTCAATCCACATGCTCAGTTGCTGCCTGGTGGATCTTCCACCCGAGCAGAAGGGAATAGCAACATAATAATAAAATATGTTATTTTGACATGTTAAATAACACGTTTTGTTAGTTTCAATAACAACTTAAATATAGCGTATTTGTAAAATATTCAATAACAAATTTTGAATTGTAAAGGTTATTAATAACAATCTGAAAACAAAATGAGTTATAATGTCTGAATCATAACAAAATAAGTTATAATCTATATATATAAAAATGAATTTCTGTTTGTCTGTCTGTCTGTCTGTCTGTCTGTCTGTCTGTCTGTCTGTCTGTCTGTCTGACCGTTATGGATTCGGAAACTACTGGACCGATCGGTTTGAAATTTTGTATGTGGGTGCTGCTGAGGCCGGGGAAGGTTCTTAGCTGGGTGTGGGACCTCTCCGGTCTCTGGAACGGGGGGCTCCCATACAGATGATTTTGTGGGGGACGTCTATATGGAGCTGCATGTCAAAAACATAGTAGGCAGACAGTACGACGCTTGCCGGGACAGCTAGTATTGTATAAATAACAAAAAAAGTGTTGATAGCATATCCATAACTTTGTAAGTTATTTATAAAATAATGCTCACTAACAACCTGATATAATAATATAATATAATAATAAAATATAATAATAAAATTATGACAAAACTAGTCCCCCCGGGAGGCAAAATCAAATAAAACATCAATTTAGAGAAACGCCCTGGCCGTGTCAGATTGAGTATATGGAGAATTTGACATAAATCGGTAACCACGACCGTCGATTTTTCAGTACTCTTTGTATTTATCCATCATTGTGGGCTTCGTGGCCGAGCGGTTAGCGGCGTCAGTCGTTTAGGTGTCTCGTAAGCCTCGGAGTGTGGGTTCGATTCCCGCTCCAGTCGGGGAAAACTTTTCGTCAAACGGAAAATTCTCCACTGGGCCACTGGGTGTTATATGTGTTGTCCGTTGTCGAATGTTCGTACTGTTCAGTCTGTAGAGGCCGTAAGGTCGAAGACGGTGTAATTGTCTTTTTTTTTTTTTTTTTTTTTTTTTTTATCTCTGACTTGGAAATCCATCATGCCAGTTACGCGATAAAAAAAGGAGCGAGGACTTGTCTTTTTTCAGGTTAGTTATAATCAATCTTTTTTATTTCAAAATCCTGGAAGAGTTGTAAAATTGAAAATACTAAAGTATAACCAGGAAGTTCCTCCAGGAAATAACCAGAAGAGGAACTGATGAGAAAATAATATGTTCTAGTCAGTTCCTCTCGGAATACTGTGAACAACGTAAATTTCAAATGGTGTAGTTTTGATTGCAAAGGTTGTTATTGTTGTGGTATTAATGATCAAATATTTGTACAGTTCTAATAACACTATAATAACTGAGCTTGTGCTACAACAAAATATGTTATTGAAATGTTATTTAAAGAAAATATACCAATACCACGAGCATAACAAAATAAGATTGTCCAACAAAACATGTTTTGGAACGGTAATGCCTCAATAAATTAATAATAACAAACCAAGATATAAAAACAGATTTTGTGATTATTATTTTGATATTCTCCTCTGCTCGGGCATAGACTTATAACCGTGGGAGTGTACGTAGTCTTGACGATCACCAGGTTCGGAAAATTATGGAACAGCCTGATGATGTTCTATTATGAGGCTAGGACTGGGGTTTACAGCTGTGGTTAGCCCTCGAGCAGTCATGTCTTCGATGTGAACCACAAGCCTACATGTTTCATGGATCGTGTACTCAGTACAAGATGCGACCGCTTCCGTCACACACAATAATTGGTGAGCTCGTTTTATTCGGTTATATTGTCGATTATAAGACTGCGTATCGTAAAGTTTTTGGCAATACATATAATATCGATTTATTTAGGGTACAGTCAGAGTGGACGCGTCACGCGACGCGATGTGAACTCCCCATACAATTTAGCAGCTCCTTATTATTGATTGTTATTCCTTTGCGTGTAAAATTTCGCTTCGTTTTGTGTGATGATTCTACTCTGGCCATGGCGTCTATTCTCACATTGGAGAATAGACGCCATGGCCAGAGTAGAAGCATCACACAAAACGAAGCGGAATTTAACACGCAAAGGAATAACAATCAATAATAAGGAGCTGCCAAATTGTATGGGGAGCCTTGTTCATGTAACTATACACTCTTCTCGACTAACAATACCCCTTTTCTTCGATTTCGATCTTCATCAACCACGAATATCACACTTCATTCCTTTCCTGATGGCTATAAGGACATGTACGACTCCGTTATCAGCTTTATAAAAATTATAACCTACAAAAGTTTTATTGGGGATGAAGATGGCTCTATATATTGTTTCTTTGTGAAATTTTCTTTGTAATTTTCTATTACGGAGTAGCTCATCATCAATACCGTTGATAATTATCTTAAAGCTTCCATCTAATGATTTCTCTGAATTACAGACAAATGAAGACGAAAGAACTCAAATTTTGAAGTCATAGTGTGTGTTTAATCGACAAATTGAGAGATAAATTTGTGAAAAAATACCACGTCTTTTGGTGGGATTTGAACCCACGACTCCGTATCGCTAGTCCGGCGCTTTAACCAACTAAGCCACAGAGCAAGTTGAGGCGTTCCACGGAGTCATGTCAGTCGATCCTGAGCGACCATTTCAAAAATATCTGAAACTTTGCACAGTTTTTCAATTTCATCTAAATCGCCATTTTTCGATATCAAATTTTTATTTTGAATCACGACTAACTTTTCAAAAGGGTGTATGCGAAAATAGTTCAAAAATATTCTAAAAGCTGCACAGCAAAAACGGATTGTTCGATTGTTATGAATTTTTCAGCAAAGTTAGATAACTAAATGATGATTCCTAACAAAATATACACTGTGAAAAATTTCTATTTTTACTTTAAAAAAATATGATCTTTGTCACAAAAACTCAAATATCTCAAAACCCTATCTTTTTACCAACGTCAATTTTTTAGGGAAAATGGCCCATTATATCAGCTATCTACCATAAAATTTTGGTGATGGTAAACTGATAAACAAAAAAGTTATAACATTTCAAACATTTCACAGTTTTTACATTTAGTAACAAAAAATTTTTTTTTTCTGTGTAAATTATTTCGAGAATTATATGTTGATGCTGATTTTATTGTAAAGGCTACCGCCTGAATTAAACAAGTTGTTTTCATGATATTTTTGTTTGATTATTCATAATTACTATAGTATCTATTTGAAACTTAGACGCGATCCAGTGTTGTGATCAAAAATATTGAGAGTATCATACTTTTTATTGTACGTGACTGGTGAAAAGTTACCTTGATAGCGTTGAAAAGCTGTTGATCATAAGAAAAATGGAATTAAACTTATTTTTAAGACGAAAGCTGCATAATAAAAGTTTTATATATTCGCGTATACGTCTAGTTGATCTGCAAAAAAATTACCTCTTAGAGAACAGACTTTATGATCGGACGAATGCGAGTAACTTCAACAACAACAAATGCATGAGAGGTACATACCACAGACAAACAGACGAAACGCCTAGAATAATATTCGTGAAAATCCATCGCCCAGTTCCCACTACCACCACCTGGTGGAAATGTTTCACGAAACACTGCGTTGTGCAATATCGTCATCAGAAGGCGCTAGTGTGAAACGTCAAACGCAAAGAAAAACGATGGGCACTCTTCTGGTTATGAAAGCCACAACCAAGATTCAAAATGATCGTTAAAGGCGTGGTCAATGAAAATTTCGTCAGTGTTACGTTTGTTTGTCTGTATACATACCATGACAATGCTCACGAAAAAGCAAAAAAAAATACTACCTCTATGGATATTAAAAATTTTATAGTAAATTTTTTCTTCAGCCAAGTAAACAACACCAAACTAGTCAGTTAAAACTAATAAGTGATTTTGTTTATTATAATCTAACGAACAACATGAACAATCGCTTTCTCAAAGGTCTTCAACTCAACGCTCTCTTGTAGACCGTTTGATGAAAAAAAATGTTCAAAAGAGTTACGAAATCTCACCGAAAGCACCATAGATAAACTGGTTATGCCCAAATTGAATACAAATTTACGCATTTGCACGTCCTGCCGTCTAGACTTTGACAGACGAGCCATCTGTATATCATCGGTAAAGCAGGGCGCAGGAAGTTCGAAAACGACAACAACTGAGAAATTGCCAGAAGTGCTAAGTGCAGAGAGTCATGCCACCATACCATCAGCGACATTTGTTTAAACAATATAATCACGCCCCTTTTCAAAAATGCTTTGAAATATACTTCAACATCTATACCCATTTCAATATTTTTAACGTTGCAAAACACGCTTTCAACATTCATCTTGAAGAAGAGGGAAAACACTTGTCCTCAAATGTAACAGCAAATTAATGAATAAACGACTAATGCGCGGAGGGCGTGATAAAATCGGAACATTACTGTACATATAATATACATAATACATAATAAAAACAGCTTGTTTTACTCACGCAAGGCCATTAACAATAAAATCAGCATCAAACTGCGATTTCCGGCCGAAATAATTTACACTAAAAAAAAATTATTACTAAATGTGAAAATTGTGAAATGTTTGAATTGTCAAAACTTTTTTGTTTATTAGTTTATTATCACCAAATTTTTATGGTAGATTGCTAATCTGCCGTAATTCTGCAAAGTGACGTAAGCGACATTGATAGTTTTGGCCCATTTTTTGGTTATTATGCATAAAACTCTTGCTCATCCTTTAAGTTTCTTTCCAAAGATGATAGATTACGATTAGATCTTGCATTCTAATACAGCAGGAATACCACAGTGTTATTCTCACCCCAGATATTATAAATAATATACCAAAAAATATCGAAATTTTGAATGGCGCTTACGTCACTTTTCAGAATTACTGCAGTAATACAATGGACCGGTTTCCTTAAAAAATTACGTTGGTAAAAAGATAGGGTTTTGAGATATTTGAGTTTTTGTGACAAAAATGATATTTTTTAATGTTAAAAAAATATTTTTTTTCACAGTGTATATTTTCTTAGAAATCACCATTTAGTTATCTAACTTTGCTGAACAATAAAATCAGCATCAAACTGCGATTTCTGACCGAAATAATTTACACAGAAAAAAATATTTACCAAATGTGAAAATAGTGAAATGTTTGAAATGTTATAACTTTTTTGTTTATTAGTTTACCATCACCAAATTTTTATGGTAGATTGTTAATACAATGGACCGTCTTTCCCAAAAAAATTACGATGGTAAAAAGATAGGGTTTTGAGATATTTGAGTTTTTGTGACAAAAATGATATTTTTTAATATTAAAAAAGATGTTTTTTCACAGTGTATATTTTCTTAGGAATCACCATTTAGTTATCTAACTTTGCTGAAAAATTCATAGCAATCGAACGAACCATTTTGGCTGTGCAGATTTTTGAATATTTTTGAACCATTTTCACATACACCCTTTTAAAAAGTTAGTCGTGATTCAAAATAAAAATTTGATATCGAAAAATGGCGATTTAAATGGAACTGAAAAACTGTGCAAAGTTTCAGTTCAATAGAAAATCATGAATTAAAAAATTTCCTTAATTTTGATGCTGTTGCTTGGAATCGCTCAAGTTAGAAAAGCACCATCCTAACCGGGTTCGTCTTTCACAATTTTATCTCTTTTTCGGATTAGATATCAATCTTCCACACTCTCGCGGTTGCGCTTTCACATATGAATGTGTTGGAAATGACACGAAATGAATGTAATTTAGTAAGCTAATATTTTGGAAATTGCATTCATTTGGCTGTCTTAAAGCGTCAAGCAAGCCAAATTGTCGTTCTCATATCTTAACGTTTATGATATTCTTCAACGTTGCATGTTATCGATATAACTACCGTTTTCCGGTTTATGTTTTTCACCGGATACACTATCTGTATACATGAATTGTATTCATTGGGACGCTCAGCGTGAAAGGCAGCATACCCTTTCGAATATAACCGACAAAGCCTTTTACACCGGTTGCATCTGAGGAGGTAACTGCTCACCGGATTTTCCCTTATGTCCGTTCTAGATTAAACCTGGTTCCGGGACAGCCATAAGTGAAATTAAATCCATATGTTGCTCTCATTTCCGTATGGCAAAGGAAGATATTGTTTTTTTTTTAAATTGAAGTGCGATTCGACTCGTAGAATCCAAAATGTATGCGGTGTCGTTTATATCAGCGCAACCGGCAACATCTGATTCCCTTCCGTAACAAGAACGAGCAACAATTGTAGACGACACATTCTTACGAGCGCAAGCAAGTGAAATGGGGGAGGCACGACATGCATAATTTATTTAGGTCAGCTATAAGGGCCAACTCTACTGTGAGTGAACTGCAGCTTACCGGATGACCTCACGTCCGAACTTCTACTGCTACAGCCATACGACGGCAACTATAGTGATAAAATGAGTGGAACAAGTTGGGATGGGTTGAAAGTGTAGGCGAGTCGTACTGATTTACTGCGGTAGGAACTCGGATCACGTCCAACCAATTGACCGAAAATTGGAAAATCCTTAAATCATTGCCACTGGAAAAAAAAAGCCGCTGAAAGCTTCACACAGTTTATGTGCTTCCTTGAACGGAAGGCTGTTATCGCGCTGTCTGTCCAATGACGATGACGGCGACGTGGACGGGACGGTGCGGTGTCCGTCCGGTTGACAATTTATTTCGCGGACAATCTGAGTGAAACCGGAGCAGATACCGGATTTTGCGCACGCAGAAGTGTTGTCATTTTGATTTGTTGTTGTTCGGTTTTTTATGACTTTTATATATTCGGTAAAGAGAGTTTTACTTTTTATTATAATGTTCCCGAACTCGGCACGTACGCTGGTGCATCGCGCGGAAACGTGATACAATGCTTTAAACTCAGGCAGTGCGAACAATTTAGCGAGGACACGACAGTACTTGAGGATGGTTCCATAAAGCGATCGGGAAGTGCTGTTTTATGTTTCATCGCATTTATTCGAGTGCTTCGCTCGCAGTCCTGATGATTTATTTGTATAAGCTTGATCTGACTGATGAGCCGACATGCGGGACTTTGTGTATCCAGAATATGGGGATTGACGATGTGATTAAGTGTTTGTGCAGTGCACAGTGTGTAGAATAAAAGGTGGTCCATGGCTGTTGCATTCGATCATTACGAATAAGTTAGATAAGTGTCAAATTGGTACACTCGTTCTTTAGGTACCAACTGATGGTACATCGTGATCACTGTTAGGACTTGACGAGCGCCATTAATGACTGATCGATCATCCTCAATTAACCAAGCATCAGACAGTGCTGGGAATTATCGTGACCATCACAATTATCTCGTGATAATCGAAACTCGTCCGAAATAACATACAGCGAGTTTCAGGCAACTTGCGAGACACAGATAATCAACCCAACAAACATTTTAGCTGTATAAGAATTGAACAAACAACTCTCAAGCATACTTAAGCTTAAAAAACTGTTATTAAACTTGGAAATACATCAAGCTCTTTTGTGAAAAAGTTCAACCTGTATCTTTTTCTGTTTGTTTGTTCAAGTTCACGGAACTATTCTTCTGCCGGTCCCTGTGTTTACTCGATCGAAGTTATTTTTGGATTCCATCATCAATCAGTGTTTCAAATGGACCGGGAAAGACATAATTGCTCAATTTACCCTCCTCCGGTATCCTGCACTCCTGCAGCCTACAGGCAGCAGTAGGAGTTGGTACGATGTGTTATTTTCTCTCGAATAGGAATGAAAACAAAACACGAACCACGGCTACGGGCTCCAGGAGGAAGATCTGGTTTCTTCCTGGAACGTTGAAAGAGGAACACGCCAACCATTGAGTGACACTTCTGGATAGGAGTCTGCTGAAATCGTGTACCGTCGAGTGGGGATGTTTTCAAACAGTTTCATTGAAGTAAGTTGAGCTGTTTTTTCATACTTATTATTGTCACGTTTATTCGAGTAAGACTGATGGAGGTACTTAATCTTTATGCACGTTAAAGAAGAATATTTTTAATTCTGAAGAAGTGTAGCACTGTAAACACTATTTTATGAGTTTATTAATAAGTTTATAATCAAATTTTCACAACACCGTTTCATTCTCTTTGCTCGTCTTTTGTTTTCTCGGAAAGGTGTCCAAACAGGGCAACATCTGCTTCTATGTTTAGGATTCTATGAACACTTCCACAATTATTAACAGAGAGTTTTCTTTTCCAATTAATCATTTTTAAATTCAGACATAAAGATATGATCTTTCTAAACACTCACATATTCACTACCTCGGCTATATGGCTCCTATAATGGATATCAACACTCACCTGAATACTCGCTAATTTAATCAATGTAAGAACCTACAAACTACACACAAGTCACACCAGCTACTAAACTTATTCTAAATCAAAACAAACAACTAAGAATCGAATTTCTTGCACGAAAGGGCTATAAATACATCGTTATCAGTGGATAAAATCGTCACAGCTTCGAGAAAAACCCCCACAAACACTCGAATCAACGCACTTTAACAGTCGTCACAGTTATCGTGCGGATAAATTTCCCCTCGACAAACAAACCATCGAACTCGGGTCGCTGTTGTTTACTCAGGACACCGTTTGATTGATTATGACTAGCAGTGCTGAAAATGTCATTTGAACACATCTTAATTCTACCACTTTTAGCTCATTCCAGATGCTGAACCTGTAAAACTTGTGCAGTCACCGGTTCTACAAGAAAGTCACGGAAAAACAGCTCTTTTTTCGAATATGTATTGATATCGAATATAAATGTCACGGGCTACCTTTAAAAAGTGCCGATTGATATTCATGGTGAATGTCAATTGGCATTTTTCGTAGGTAATCGATGACATTTACCTTGAATATTTGAAAAAGAGCGATTTTCCCCTGACTTTCTTGTAGAACTGGTCTAGTCGTACATTTTTTTCCATATTCCATGTTTCAAGTTCAGCTTCTAAATTGAGCTGTAGGTGGTTGAATTTAGATTTGGGCAAATTACATTTCCAGCACTGATGACTAGCACCCTTTGGCTTATCGTGCGGTCGAAGTTTTATTTTCCTTTCACCATACCAGGGTGTTGTGGTTGTTACGTCAAAATCAGCAATGCAATGACATTTTCACCTGTAAGTGATCCAATACCGCAAGTCATCTACCTCCCACCTCCGACCAAGTGTGTACACTGCGCAGTCAAGTTAATGAAGATAATGGACAGGCGACATGGGTTTTGTGAGGTTGTGACAATAATATGTGGTGTACCTTACTTGTGCCGTTCGTTTTATTCAAAACAAATATGGAGAGTGGAATTCAGAATGGAGAGCAACAACACAACAACAGAGTAATTCAACTAACAACCTCGGTATAGTGGTGAGTTCATTCTGCCATTGGAAACCAGCAGTAATCCACAATACACTAAATTCTGTTTTCATGTGATTGTTTGTTTCGCGTAAAAAACCGTGTAATAAAGTTTCCAAAATTTTTTTTAGTGAAAGAACTACACCCTGATATTACTCCATAACATTTTTATCTACAGTTTTTCCAGAAAATGCATCTAGGCTTTCTCTAGAAACTCTTTAGGGGTTCCTTCTTGGATTCATGCAGGAATTTCTTGTGTAAGTCTTTCAAGAAATCTCTGCAATTCCATGGATGTTGCTTACAGGCTTCTCTATCTTTTTTTACAAGGATTCATCCAGAAATTCCAAGCTTTTTCTGAGATTCCTACAGGAATTTTTGCAGCAAATTCCGAAGAAATTTTCTGACAGAATTCCTGCGGACTTTTTCTATTAAAAATGCAAGAGAAATTCCTGGAGAGAATTTCTGAAGAAATTTCTGGAGGAATGCAAAATTTTCTGAAAGAATTTCGGACATTTCTGAAATAATTCTTACAAGAATTTCTGAATGAATTCCTGGTGAAGTTCCTGGAGAAATTCCGATGAAAATTTCTGGAGGAATTCATGGGAAAATTTCTGAAAGAATTTTTAGAAATTTCTAATGGAAAATTCAAGATGAATTAGCGGAGGTATTCCAGTAGAAGTTCCTGTAGAAATTGCTAGTTTCTGTGGAAAATGCTGAGAAAATTGCTGAAGGAATTGGAAAAAAAATGAGAATAACTGCTAATGGAAATCCTGAGGAAGTTTCCGTGGATTGAAGAAAGAATTTCTGGGAAAGAATTCCTTTTGAACTGAATCTTGAAGGAGCTCTTGAAATTTATGACGAAATACCATTGGAGAAATTCCACAGGAATTCTTGGAGATTTCCGATTAAAATTCCTGATGGAAAACCTGGTAAAATTCCTGGAGGACTCTGGAGAAAATTTTAAAAGAACTTCTGAGGATATTCTTGGAGAAATTCATGGGAAATTTCCTGGAGGAATTCATGAGGGAATTTGTGACGTAATTCCTACAGGAATATTTGAAAGAAATCATAAAGGAATTCCTGAAGAATTCCTGAAAAAAAATACTGGAGGTCCCGAAAAACAATTCGAAAAATTCTTGATAAAAATCCTGGATAATTTTTGCGGAAACTCATGGAGGAATTCCTGGGAATATTCCTGAAAGAATTTCATCTGAAATTTCTAATAAAAATCATTAAGAAATTCCTACAGTAATTACTGAAGAATATGAAATTTCTAATAAAAATCATTAAGAAATTCCTACAGTAATTACTGAAGAAATTTCTGAAATTTTTTTGGGAAAATTTCTGAAGAAAATAAATCAAGGGGAAATTTCAGAAGGTATCTATCTACACATTCTTGTGAGGTTTTTTTCGGAAATTCCTTAACTGTTTTCTTAGGAAACTTCTGTCTAGTTAATGTAAATTCTTAGAGAAATCTCGCTAGAACTCTTCAAGGAATTTCTGTAAATATTCCTACAGAAATTCTTTGAAAATTTCTTGGAGGAATTGCTGTGAAACTTCATGGAAGAACTCCTGGGGAATCTTAGAATAAATTTCTTTTGAAATTCCCAATAGAAATTATGAGGACAATTTTGGAGGAATCTATGGGGAATTTATGAAGGCATTTCTACGGATATTTCTGAGAAAATTTTCGACAGAATTGTTGAAAAAAAATCTTGGAGGAGCTCCTAGTTAAATTTCTGAAAGAAGTCCAAGGGAAATTGACAGAGAAAACCCTCAATAAAGTTCTGTAAAAATTATGGGAAAATGCATAAGGGAGCATCCATTAAGTATGTCGCGCTACAAATGGGAATTCCAGACCCCCCTCCCCCTTCGTACGAGTTTTTCCTCTACCTATTGCATTGCTTGTCACACTTTCACAAACTCCCTCCCCCCAGGACCGTGACGTACTTGATGAATGACCCCGATCGGAAATCCTTTAGTAATTCCTGAAGGAATATCTGGCGAAATTTCTAAAAGAGTTTATGAGGATATTTCTAGAAGAGTTCTGGATAAATTCCTGAGGGCATTTTCTATTGAAAATCATTAAGAAATTTCTGGAGCAAACAGGGGAAACTTGAAGGAATTTCTGGGAAATTTCCGACAGAGTTCATGAGATTTTTTTTTTTTTTAAAGGAACTTCTGGTCAAAATTTCGAAAGAAATCCTGGGGGAAATCCTAAACGAATCTGTGGAGAATTCTTGTAAGAATTTCAAGGAAATTTCCTGGAGAAATTTCTGAATAACTTCTGTAAATTCCTGGAGAAATCTCGGAAGAACTCTTAAAGGCATTTCTGTAAATATTCCTATAGAAATTCCTAGAAAATTTAAGAGACGAACCAGCCAAGGGCTGAAAGTCTCTCAAATAAAGCTAAATCAATCAATCAATCCTAGAAAATTTCTTGGAGGAATTTCTGAGAAACTTCATGGAAGAAATCCTGGGGAATCTCAAAAAGAATTTCTTTTGAATTTCCCAAAAGTCATGAGGTAATGTTTGGAGGGCTCTATGGGGAATACATGAAAACATTTCTGGGGCTATTCTTGAGGATATTCCTTAGGAAATCTTCGACAGATTAGCTGAAGAAATTTTTGAAGGAGCTCCTGGTTTGATTGCTGAAAGAATTCCAAGGGAAATTAACAGCGCAACTCCGTAATAAATTTCCGTAAAAATTATGAAAAAAAGGCCTATAATGGAAATTCTTCAGTAATTTCTGGCGAAATTCCTAAAACAATTTATGAGGATATTTCTAGAGGAATTCCTAGACAAATTCCTGAGGGCATTTCCTTTTGAAAATCCTCAGGAAATTTCTGGTGGAATCTTTGGGGAAACTTAAAGGAGTGTCTAGAAAATTTCCGACAGAATTTATGAGAAATTCTTTAGAGGAGCTTCTGAACAAAATCTTGAAGGAAACCTGGAGGAATCTGTGAAGAATTCTTGTAAAAATGACAAGGAAATTTCCTGGAGAAATTTCTAGAAAACTTCCTGGGGAAAATCAGAAATATTTCCTGGAAAAGTTTCTAGAGAACTATAAGAGAAAATTTCTGGAGAAAGCTTCTGGGGAACTTCCTGGAGCAATTTCTGGGAAAATTTCTGGAGAAATAAATACAGAAATTTCTGGGGATGTTTTTGAAATAACTTTTGAAGAAATTCCTGAAAAATCCTGCAGACATTTTCTAATGGATATCCACGGAAATGGCTGCGGGTCTCTCTAAGGAATACTTGAAAGCATTCTGGGGGAAAATCCTGATCAAGTTTTCTACAGAATGCTGTGGAAATTCTTGGAGAAGCTGCTGGGTAAATTTCAGAAAGATTTTCTGAGGAAATTGCTTGAGGAACCTTACAGGTAGATTCCTGAAATAACCTAACAAACCATTGGAAATAACTCTTCAGAATTTTGTGGAAGGAATTTTTGAAGACATTTCTAGAGAATTTTTAAGTGAAAATTCACATGATACCTCATGATAAATTCTTGAACAATTACCGGAAGGAATGCTTCGAAAATCTCCTGGAGAAATCTTTGAACAAATTCCCACAATAGTTGCGGTAGTAGTTATTGACAAAATTTGAAAAACTCTTTTCATGATGAAATAATTGGAATAAATCCTCGAAGAATTTTTCCGGTGAGGTTTTTGGAATCCATGATATTTATTGGTCGGAGAAATTTTGTAAAGGAATCACTCTTTCTAGAGAAATCCAAGAGAACTCTGGAGAAACTTCTGAAAAAATCCATGCGAGAGTTGTTGTAATTAGTATGAAGATAAACTTTGAGAACTTCTTGTGAATATTAATGGATAAATTCCAGCGCTATCTCAGAAAAAAATTCCAAGAGAAACCTCATAAGAAATTTCAGTGTAAATATGTAGGAATCTATGCAAAAAATCTTGAAAACATCCCAAAGAGAATCTGAGTGAAACTCAATTGAAGACTTGGAGGATTACTAAAAAAAATCCTGGAAAAAAATCATGGAATATCCCAGAAATTTGTAGATAAGTCTTGCAGGAGTCCAAGTGAAAATACTCTAAAAATCCAGAAGAAATTCTTGAAGGAATCTCAGAAGTAGTACTTGGGAGACTTCCAGAAAGGATTTCCGGAGGAATCCCGGAAGGAATTTCCAGAAGAATTTGTGAGTGAATACTCAGAAGGAATTTCTGAGAGTATTTCCGGAGGAATCCCTGGAGGAGTTTCTAGAGAAATATCTGAGGGGGTTTCTAGACAAATCCCTGAGGAAGCTTCTAGAGGAATCTCTGAGGAAGCTTCTAGAGGAGTCCCGAAGGGAGTTCATAGAGGAATCCCTGAGGGAGTTGTTGGAGGAATTAATGAGGAAGTTCCTAGAGATATCGTTGAGGGAGTTCCAAGAAGAATCCTTGAAGAAATTCCTAAAGGAATTTCTGAGAGAATTTCTCCAGGAATTCCTTTGGAGATTTCTCCAGGAATTTTCTCATGGATTCCTTTAGGAGCTCTCTCAGGGAATTCTCTAGGAATTCCTTCAGAGATTCTTTTAGAAATTCCCTTAAAAACTCCTTTATGAATCCCATTAGGGATTCCTCTAGGAATTCCCGCAAGGGTGTCCTCTAGGAACATCCTTATAGATTCTTATAGAAACTTCCTCAGGAATTTCTCTAGTAACTCCCTTAAGCATTCCTCTGGAAACTTCCTCAGAGTTTCTTCTGGGAGCTCGTGGAATTTTCCCCGGGGTTTCCTCCTGGCACTCCTCAGGGAATTCCTCCTTGAATTTCCCAGGGAATACCCAGTAAGACTTTCCAGGGGTTTCCTCTTAGAATTTTCCAAAGGATTACCCTTGGGATTACCCCTAGAATTCCCCAGAGGTTTCCTTCTGGAATTCCCAGGGAATTTCACTTAGAATTCCCCAGGGGATTCCTCTGGGAAATCCCCAGGGAATTCCTTTTGGAATTCCCGCGGTAATTCCTCATGGAATTCCCCCGTGGGTTCTCCCTGGAATTCTCCCGGGCATTCCTCCGGGGATTCCTCCGGCAATTCCCTGGAGATTCCTCCTTGAATTTCCCCGAAGATTCCTCCTGGAGAATTGCTGAATGTTTTCCCGTTGGGATTTCTGCGTGAATTTTCGGAAGATTTCTAAAGGAATTCTCCTAGAAATTTATGCATGAATTCCCGGAGAAATTCCTGGAAGTACCTTAATTCCTTTCGCAATGGTTTCATGCCGCAATTTTTATATTTTAGCATTTCTCGTAAAACTCTCCAAAAACAAATTTTCGATAGAAGGCTCGGAGGGTCAAGTCACATATACCAATCAACTCAGTTCGACGAATTGAGATGATGTCTGTATGTGTCTATGTATGTGTGTATGTATGTATGTCTGTGCACAAAAAAAGTTCACTCACTTTTAAGGCACTACCCAAATGCCGATTTTTCGGATTATAGCTCGAATCGAACCGGAATTTTACCGCATTGTTTGATATTAAAAATGGTGCGGATCGGTCAAGGCGTTCCGGAGTTATGACTGTTTTAGTGATCCGTTCCAGCACCGATAGAACTGGCCGTATAGAAAACTGAACCAAGCCCCCTCATGCGAAACAACAAACTTCGCCGATTTTTGTATCCTTTAGCATGGTTGACGAACGTTGTGCGGAAATCAGCACTGGAGACCAAATATTCCACGTTGTCGGCCTAAAATTCAAGATGGCAACCTAATATTCAAGATGGTGGCTAAAAATTCAAGATGGCGGCTGTTTGATAGAGTTTAAGGCTCCAAAACCATGCAATATGGGTATATTTGGTATAGGGACGATGTCTGGAGTCCAAACATGGCGACCAGAATATCCAATAATCAAGATGGCGGTTGTTTAATGAAGTTGTGGCTCCAAAACCATGCAATATGGGGTATGATTGGTACGGGGAAGATGTTAGGAGACAAAAACCAGAATATCCAAGCGGACTTAAATCCGAGATAGCGGCTGAGAAATCAAACGTGAACTGTTTAATGGAGTTTTAGGCTCCAGAACTATGCAATATGGATTTGTTTGGTACGGCGAAAATGTCAGTAGACAAAAAATGGCAACTAGAGTATCCAAGATGGCGGACTTAAATCCAAGATGGCGGCTGAGAATTCAAAACGTGGACTGTTTAATGAAGTTTTAGGCTCCAAAACCATGCAATATGGGGTATGTTTAGTACGGGAAAAATGTCAGGAAACAAAAAAATGGCAACCAGAATACCCAAGATGACGGACTAAAGTCCAAGATGGCGGCTGAGAATTCAAAACGGCGACTGTTTAATGGTGTTTTAGGCTCCGAAACCATGCAATAAGGGTATGGGGAAGATGTTTGAAGTCCAAAATTGGAGACCATAATATCCAAGGTGGTGGGCTGAAATCCAAGATAGCGGCTCCAAATTCAAGATGGCGGCTATTTAATGGAGTTTTAGACTCTAAAGCCATACAATATGGGTATATTTAGGATGAGGAAGATGTCTGGAGATCAAAAATAGCGACCATACCCAACAAACATGATTGCTGTACAATAGATGAACAATCTTTGCTTCAGCTTGATTTCGAAAAATTTGGCTGCATAAGCTGATATTCAGCTTTCATTGTTAGTTGGGTAGTATCCAAGATTGTTGTCTAACACCCGAGATGGCGGCTGAGAATTCAAGATGACGTCTGTTTAATTGAGTTTTAGGTTCCAAAGTCATGCAATATGGGTATATTTGGTATGAGGAAGATGTCCGGAATCCAAAAATGTCGACCGGAATATCCAAGATGGTAGTCTAAAATCCCAGATGCCGTTTGTTCAATGGAGTTTAGACTCTAAAACCATTCAATTTGGATATATTTGGTATGGGGAAGATGTAAGGAGTCCAAAAATGGCGACCAGAATACCCAAGATGGTGGCTGTTTAATAGAGTTTCATTCTCTAAAACCATGAAACATGAGTATATATGGTATGGGAAAGAAGTCTGGCGACCAGAATTTCCAAGATTTCAGACTCGATCCGCACGAGAAAGGCGCTACCACCACTAGGAGGATTGATTAGGGTTTTGGCAATAAATATAGAAAATGTGACGTCGAAGCTACGTTTGGGGTTTTGGGTTCCGGATTTTTACCTGTGCAGGAATTTCTCCAGAGATTTCAATCATTGCTACAAGAATTCCACCAGGAGTTTCTGGGATTTCTACAGAAATTCTTCACGTTATTCTGCAGATATTACATTAGGAATTTTCCCAGCAATTCCGTCGCATATTTATCCTGAAATTCTTTTGGAGATTCCTGTGGAGATTTTCCCAGTCATTACTTCTGAGATTCCTCCAAGAACTCCTCCGGGGTTTCCTTCAGAATTTCTTCTTGGGATTTCTTCAAAGATTCCTTGAGTGAGGCGTTTCACAAAAGTGTGGTGATGAGATGATGAGAAATCGAACATATTGCTTTCGCCCTTATTAACACTCAATCTAGAGATATTTTACCGGTAGTTTTGCACTGTTTAGCAATAACTAGTTTGCTCACTTTTGGAGCATTGTTAATTCCTCTAAGCTCCAAACGCAGATTTCCCGGGAAATTGACCAAGATGATTTTTGCCTTAATTTTGCTCATTACCCCAAATATGCTCATCTTACATTAATTAATCCACCATCTCCACGGCCAAAATGCACGAGTTTCTTCATTAATCGTACCGCGATTTTGCAAATTGTTTTCGAACCAACCTGCGCATAGGCTCGAAATTTAAAAACCGATCCGGAGAAATTTTGTTCAATCAAACGTCAATCCAAACGTCGACCAATAATAACTAACCTAATAAAAGCACTGATTGTTCGAATGGACCTTGAAAATGGCTCATCGTTCGCTCACCGGTTCGCATTCATGAAAGACGCGAGATCGCGTTGATCCTCATCGCCATGCTCGTCGATGGGTGCAATTTAGACGCTTAGGCACACGTGCGTAATCAATCACCCCAACAGATCCACAAAACTATTTTGGGCAATTCGAATGGACGTACAGAGCGAGGGAGACGAGCGTTTCCCAAGAATGTGCAACTAATCCCAATTAGAGTACGCTTTCACGACGCACTTGAGAAGCGCTTTGATTGAATTCGGCGCGTAGCAGCCGGCTACACCTGTCTGACTGCACAGTAGCAGCAGCAGCGCAGCAACAATCACGCCAAGCCAAACGATAGGACTTGGAAAGTGACTCCCCGGGAAGGCGCCCGGTCTCACTCTCCGCCCGGCCCAATCCACAAACAACCCCCGAGATGGAAACCTGTTTTGGACGGATCGCTCTCCAGGTGACTTGACTCGACTCGGTAGTCATGGGGAGCCAACGGCTTTCGATTTCGGATTTCATGGTCAAGCTCAAATTTGCACTCGGAGTGCAACTTGTCGTCGTTCCCGCCGGCTTCGTTGCGTTGTCTTAGTCGTTGACAGGTTTTGAAAGTGTTCAATCGGATCGGGGTCGGTTCGATAATGCGGTGATGAATGGAGAACAAGGGTTATCCATTTGGGACTTGGCGGTCAATCGCGTGTGGAGGCTGTTTTGGAGCTTACACAACTCCATTTCTTGGCGTGGCGGTACGATATGTTTGATGTGTCAACTTACTTACAATGGTCATTGAAAGGGGGCTAAGAGCATTTTACCTTAAAAGGCTCTGTATATTACAACACTTTTAAAATCTACGTAAAACAGTGGAGCATTTTGTTCATTATACATCGAGTACTAAGAATTTCAGTTCGACATCTGCACGTATCAGCATTTAGACGCTTGTCGTAGAGACGCATATAGACCAAAAACCAGAATCACAGCTGGGTGAATTAAGTGTTGTAAAATAATCAAATCCACAGTAGAATAAACTCCCAGTCATATAAATGCTGCAAGAACGTCATCATGAATCCCCATCTGATGACTGTTACTAGAGGGTCTTGCCCGGGATTTCCCGGGACAAAAATCCCGGGAAATCCCGGGATCTAAAATATCCCGAATCCCGGGATATTTTTCCGTGATTCCCGGGATTTCCCGAAAATTTAAAAATGGCAATAGTGTTTTCTACTAAAATATGACTGTTTACTCTAAATCTTTTCATCAATATATCCGTTTTTGCATGAGATTCTAACCTATTTGGCAGGTCCAATGGCCATACTTATCTAAGGACTTTTCGGCAGAATATCAGAATGTGGATTCTGTGGAATTATTCAGCGTATTTTTAGGTTATTCTGATAATAATCCTAGAATTTATGGGCGTATTTCTTGCAACATTTGTAGTAGCACAGCCATTATTGACAGATTTCTTCAGAAAATTTGATGCTAGATTAGGTGGAGATTCAGAAGTACTACATACATTTTTTCAGATGTTCTTGGAGAAATCCCTTAATCTATTGATGTTTTCAGGATATGAGCGGTTACTTGATGCATTTTCTACAAAATTGCGGCGACGAGTTTACTAAATAAATCTTAGTTGTATCACTCGCAGATTTTGTAGAGGCCTATAAGACAACAAAATTAGTAAAAGTTTCTAACGGAACTTCTATAGGACTTTATTACATAATCTCTGGAATATGCCGTAAAGCTATTGAAGACGGAATTCCTTACGAAAAGGGACTTCAACAGTCTAGGCATGAGTCAATAGAGAAATTTCAAGTGGAAATTTTGAAGAAAGTTCTAGATTGTTTTTTCCAATCTCTCGGATTAAAATATCATCGTGTTTACCACACGAAATGCGAATGTGAAAACTTTTTTTTTGCGAAGCAAGTTTTCACTTTATAACTGTAATAAACCTGAGATGGACAGTGTGTACTGATAGTAATGTAATACAATTTTGGTAATTAATTATAAACATTCATAGCAAAAACATCTGAAGAGACTGCTGAAGGTTATGATTTTGTCAAAAATAGCGAAAAAACACCAGAACCTTCTGGAGGATTGTAGGGGTCTCTTATGTATTTCTTGAAAGAATTTTTTTAAGGCTTTTTTAAAACATTTTAATAGCAACCTCAAGAAGCTGCCAACAGAAATTTGCAAATCACTTTACAAAATCTTACCAAAACTTCACCAGAGAAATTCTTAAATTTATTTCCAGAAAAAAAACATAAGGAGAGACCTCATGGATTTATTTATTAATTTCTTTAGGAATTCTATTGAGTCCTAATTTATTATTTCCTCCCGGAATGTACAGATAATTAACAATGATTTAAGAGAATCCGACGATAGCTTTTCTTATAATTCTACTTTTTCATGTCTGTCCCAAGTGTCTCAAGGTTATTACGTTTTCTCAAGGAATTTTATAAGCAATCTCTTTAAAAGTTCTGTAAAAAATTTGATTCAGACAAACGTGACATAATAGTCAAGATAACTTATCCCAGAAGAAGATGTCTGCTTCGTTATAAAATTTTCAGACATCATTGTCATTTTATTTATTCAGGATTGAAAAGATGGCCTAATATTCTTATATTCATGCTCAAGGCCCCGAAAAAAAAGCCGAAAAAAGACGAAAAAAGCCGGTAGAAATGTTTTTTCGTCTTTTTTGCAGCTTTTTTGGGATATTTCGGCTTGGGAAAACTGCCTGAATCTTTTTTTTTTTCAATAGGATGAATTCTGAACGCTTTTGTTGTCGGAAAAATGTTTTAGAATTCGTGTCATACATATTTTCTTCGTTTTTTGAAAAAAATGTGTTTTTCCCGGGATCCCGGGAAATCCCGGGATTTGAAATATAAAAATCCCGAATCCCGGGATTTTTTTCGGTCCGGGAAATAAGACCCTCTAACTGTTACCAACCAGCGACCGGTCAGTCGCCGCCGCCACCGGGTCGTCGTCGCCAACGTCTGAGCTGGTACTGCATTAGCTGACTTGATTTCCGAAGATTATCATCTCGTCTGACTGAGTGGGAGCCTAATCTGTGAATGCATTACGTGTGGGTTTACTGTAGCACGCATCGTCGCAAGACTGTCCCAGGAACCATCATCATCAGTTACATCCCATTTGGCCCAGGGTATGCTCGCTCGTCATCTGCTGCTGTACTGGTCTACCTACCTAGCTAGCAAAAGGGTGTGTGGGATAAACGATCAAGTTGAGCCGGGAATCATTAGCTTTGATTAGACGATAAGTGTCTTTGTTTCTGCACCCGGGGAATGGCAGACAAGTTTCAATTCAAAGTTGGGAATGATTTCCCACATACTGTGCTGAGTTTGATTGGCGGAATCGAGTTTACTCATTCATTGGTAATTTAGTTCGTTTGTTTGGCGCTGTAGAAACTAACGATCTGCTAACAGTTGTGATTCAATTGAATTGATTTTACTTTCTATCTCGGTGTGCATAAGGAAGTATAGTTGTTACTTGTTTTTTTTTTTTTTGAATAAATATCAAAATATAATAATAGATGTCAATTTCTTGATTTTGCTTTGGCTGACCAAGCCATGTGGGAAATTACACTGTTGAAAATGCTTTGACATCCATGTGCACAACAGAACATGTGCTCGATGAACAAATTGAGATTTGAAATTATGAAAAGAAATCCAACAATGCGTTAGATGTTCATCTAATCCCATCCGAAGGGGGTTTGGATTGTGAAAAGAAGATAACCATGTGCGATTGTGGAATCGAGTTCAGTTCTAGGCCTGCTGGCGACGGAGATAGTCGAGTGACTCCGTAGCTTGAAGGAATAGAAGCGCCCGTCTAGCGAATTGGGAGTCGTGAGTTCGAGTCTCACCGGAGTACGTGGATTTCTTTTCATAATTTCAAATCTCAATTTGTTCATCGAGCACATGTTCTGTTGTGCACATGGATGTCAAAGCATTTTCAACAGTATAATAATAGATGTTCATTCAGATCTTAGCATCGACATTTCGGCTGGTCGCATCCAAGGCCACATCACCCGCCCCATCCGAATAATGGAATGAATATCAGGTTGATTGAAGCTCACAAAATTTCGCCTAGAATTAACCAAACAAACACAATGCAATTACTACCGAAATCAGACATGTTAACGGGCAGTCAGGTATTGGGAAGAGGCTGCTTCCGGGAGGACAACTGGAAATATCGGAAACTGAAGGATCGTCTTCCGCCTCTGGTTTTCCCGTACATCATGGCACTAAATACTGACTGACTTTTCATTTACTTCCAGTTTAGAAGAATTAAGCTGTTGTATAAATAAAATAAAAAAGAAATGTTTTTTTACATTTCTTCACAAACAAATACAAAAAAAGCGGGGAAAGCAAAAGTAATTTTAACAAACCCGTTAGTTTATTGCAAACGGACTTTCCGTTTGTATCAAACTAATATCTGTTAAAAACAAACCATAAGTATTAGTTGGAACAACAACCGAGATCGTTAATTTTCTAACCTGTCAAACTAAAACAACTAGTCGGCGTTGAGTCAGAGAGGACCATGTGTCTTTTACCTAATTTCTAGAAAAACGACTTTAAAGTTTGCAACTCTATAAGTTTTAAGTTTTTCAATAAATGTTCTTAAATTTTTGCCATAAATCTTAATAGCTATTCATCAAAGCCTGTATTGATCGTGAAAAAACGTAAAATAAAGCTTGAAACCGAGAAATTGCTAAGTAATTGATTGTACTTAGTCCTCTCTGACTGAACGAGTTTTGGAAAATCAACAACCAACTACCGTTTGCACTCAAGTTTTTACATATTTGATGAAAAAATAATGCACAAGTAGGACAACAGTTAATAGGAGTGTTGTATAATGTGAGCAGGAAGTTTGAAATTTGATATTTCTGTTATTACATTGATGATTACCATTTTCAATTTTTATGTTCAGTCAGAGTGGACCAAGTACAGCAGTTCAATATCACAAAGGGTAGTCAATTAATGAGCTATTCAAGAATTCTTAACTTGAACATTCAATAGCTAACAACTTTTGAACGTATTTTCATAGTTCGGTACGTTTTTGAAATATTGTAGTTACACAGTTCATAATAATTTATTCAAAGGACTGGCTTTTTTTCAAAAATTCGTTCAGACAGAGTGAACCAAGTACACGATTCTTAAATAACCGGTAAAATCAATTTCTTCATGAAACGGGTAATGGTACATTTCAATTTGATGCCCAACAGCTGCTTAACAAACAAATTTTGATTTGAAAAGGATTACGAAGAATAAGGTAATTTCAACTATTTGCCCTAGAGACACATGGTCAACTCTGTCTGCACGCGAAATGCCACAATATGCTTCAACACGATGATCTGTAAAATACGATATTGACCATAATAAAATGGGTTTTCACGTGCTTTCTTGATCAATAATCATCAGAAAATGCGTTAGGGAGTCATACGATTTGGAAACGTATTATATTTTGATGATAAACTAATTTGATTATTGGATTTTAACCAATACATATTTTTTTTCAATTCTCTTGACATCAATCATTTGGTCCACTCTGACTGCACACTATTAAAAGAAAAATGTGCTGTAACTCTCAATAATTGTAACATCAAGAAAATCGGGTGAATTTTTCAAGTAGCCAAAGTAATTCTTAATCAAATGCCTTAAAAATCTAATTTTCGTCAATTTTGTTACTTGGTCCCCTCTGACTTAACGCCGACCAACTGGCATATTGGTAATTTTAGTCAGAATTTTGTTGATATTAACGACAAATTGAACAAAAAATATAACTGGCAGTTTTGGTTTGTTTCCACTACCGCGTTAAGTAAATTCAAACCAATATTTGATTGGTGCCAAATTCAACCAGAAATTCCAGTTGAATCAAACTGAAATTCGTTTGTGTTTACTAATATTTTTCTCCGTGTTATTACTAGGAGCTAATTTCATAATTTTTCAGAAATTCAACGTTGGATTCCCTTAAAGCCGAATAATGACTGATGCATGTTTACTTATTTGACAATAACAAAGTATCCGACTCATACGAAGCTAGTCAATTCTGATCACTGGCTTTTCATTATTTTTAATTATTGAGCAAAGCTGACTACAGTAGACGTTCGGTCGGTGCAAATGGTTTAACTGCAATGCTTTTTAACTACAAGTCCGGTAAGTGCAACAATTTTGCAGTTATCGCACCGCTATCCGTCAAAACGGTGCGCCAAGTTAGCCCAACTGAATTTAACGTCAATTGATGGGTTGTTGATGCCTATCTGACGTTGCAGTTCTGTTCGCTAAATGAAACGTAAACATGTTGCAGTTATCGAACGTCTACTGTATATATGAAACTAGATAAATATATTCCTGAGTTGTACTTTTTGCATAAAATATATTTTTGTAATTGTTTTTCAATTGCCACAACTCTTATTTGCGTACTTAGGACCAAACTTCTTGGAAGTTGAAGATCCCCCGTGTAGAACACTGATAAAACGATTGTGCGATATTTGCCAGAAAACCGTTCGCCAGAAAACCATTCGCCAGAATGACAAACGCCAGAAAACCATTTGCCAGAATGTACCATTCGCCAGAATACTATTTGCCCGAAAGTACCATTTGCCAGAATGTACCAATCCCCAAAATTTAATATTAAATATAAAATTCTGGGGATTGGTACATTTTGGCAAATGGTACTTTCGGGCAAATAGAAATTTTCTCCATTTTTTCAAGAATCAATTGAAACTAAAGATGTCGGCTTTTCGGGCCCGTATGAAGTTGATCATCAATATTAACTTCTTTTCCCGATCAGCCTAGATAGCTGTGTAGTGTCGGTAGCGGTTAGTTCAACTGGCTAAGAATAGCACTACGGACCGCCTGTTCCAGTGGTAGGAATCCACTAATCAGGTGACCCCTAATTCATGGTGTTATGCGGCTTTACGCTTACCGTGCCTAGAAATGAATGGCTAGGGGGGTCTAAATAAAAACCTAACCGCAAACGGAGCCTGTGGAGTACCAGGGCACCCTCCACAGTATTTGCCCTTACTGTGCTAACCGGAGAAATAGCGCGGTGGACCTTGTGTTTCTCCGAGACAATCAGCTGCCCTTCTTCAATCTCATACTTGAGGCTGAATAAGGGCGGGATTATGAAGATGTTATTAATTAGTTTAGATTTTCACCTACACTCCCGTTCAAAAGTTTGGGGTCACCCCCTCAAAAACATGTCATTATTTTAGGCCCATATCTCCGCCAATTTGCGTCCGATTTCAAAACCCTAGGTTTTATTCAAAAGATAATAAGTCAAAGAAACTTTGAACATGATTTAAAAGAAACTTTTTCAAAAAAATTTGTATGTAAATTTAACCCAAAGTTGCCAAATTTTCTAAAAAATGAATATAAACTTACGGCAGTGTCGCTGGAAGTTGGGTCGACTAAATTTTAAGATGAGAGCGGTAATATGACCCATTTTCTATTAGCTTTCAACTGCTTTTTACAGAACTTAGCTAAAAAATCTAGGCAAAAAGTTATTAAGTAAATTAATCCTTGATGTCATCGACCAAAAGTTTGGGGTCACCCCTCAAAATGCTGTATCGGCCAAAAGTTTGGGGTCACTATCGTAAAACATGGAAAAGTGATTTGTTGATATCTTTGTCATCTTTCATTCAATTTTAATTCTTCTTGGCTTATTTGAAACAAAATGAATGATACTTACTGCATAGACATTGAACCACACATATTTGTTGAAATTTACATACTGAAACTTAACGTAAAGTTGCCTCATTTTTTGAAGCGTGGTAAAATGTGCTAACTTTACATAACATTTTTATATACAAAAATCGTTAAATACGTTAAGTTGAAGACATCAAACGTAAATTTAGTTAATTATCTTTGAAATGAGCCAAAAAGAATTAAAATTGAACTACAGATGACGAAGATATCACCAAATCACTTTTCCATGTTTTACGAAAGTGACCCCAAACTTTTGGCCGATATATCATATTGAGGGGTGACCCCAAACTTTTGGTCGATGACATCAAGGATTAATTTACTTAATAACTTTTTTTCTAGATTTTTTAGCTAAGTTCTGTAAAAAGCAGTTGAAAGCTAATAGAAAATGGGTCATATTACCGCTCTCATCTTAAAATTTGGTCGACCCAACTTCCAGCGACACTGCCGTAAGTTTATATTCATTTTTTAGAAAATTTGGCAACTTTGGGTTAAGTTTACATACAATTTTTTTTGAAAAAGTTTCTTTTAAATCATGTTCAAAGTTTCTTTGACTTATTATCTTTTGAATGAAACCTAGGGTTTTGAAATCGGACGCAAATTGGCGGAGATATGGGCCTAAAAAAAATACATGTTTTTGAGGGGGTGACCCCAAACTTTTGAACGGGAGTGTATATGGTTTCGCATTATGCGTTTTATACAGTGTATTCTGTCCATCCTCGCCTTTGGCGCACTCAAATCGATACCGATCTGGCTTTATTGTTGCTGTTCTTTTTTGTGCTGTGATTGTTAAGAGTTTAATCTTGCCTAGTTTGGGTAGTGGCTACGGTTAGGATAGCTCAGATCAATCTTCAGCACAAAAGAACAGCAACGATCAATCTTTGTAGACTTATGCAAAATGGTACAGCCCAAGTGGCGTTAGTCCAAGAACCTTACTTTCGTAAGGGGAATTTCTATTTAGGAAACCTTGTGAATCCGGTGTTTGCTACTTTCAGTAAAAATGAAATGGCAAACTCACGTGTCATGCCTCGAGCATGTCAACAACGCAATCGTTGCTACACTCATCTCTGAACTAACTACCAGAGATGTATGTGCTATCACAATAGATGTATCTGTTGGAAACCTCAACAGGAAATACGTTTATTGTTCGGTTTATTTACCGCATGATGAACCATCCCCTACGGATGCTTTCAAGCAAGTCATTGCATACTGCACTTCAAAAGGCCTTCCGCTAATTGTTGGTAGTGATGCTAATCTGGGGCAGCTCAGACATCAATTTGAGAGGCTCCAGTTTGATGGAATACTTGAGTAGTACAGATCTTGGATTACTTAACATAGGCAACCGCCCAACCTTCATGGTATCTGGTAGAGAGGAAGTGTTAGACATAACGCTTTGCTCTAGCAGAATTAGTCATGAGCTGACCAATTGGCATGTGTCAGATGAAGAATCTTTATCTGACCATCGTTACATCTTGTTTGAACATGTGAATGTAACTTCGCAAACTTTGCGTTTCAGGAATCCCCGGTCGACCAACTGGGATCTCTTTACCGATTTGGTTGCAGCCAAATTTCATGGATACTCACCATCAATTGACACTCCAAGTGATTTAGATGATGCCGTTGATACTACAACGGCCTTCATCATGGAAGCTTTTGAAGAAGCCTGCCCTATGCGGTCTGTGAAGACCACAAGAGGAACCCCTTGGTGGAACTCCGATCTGGCGAAGCTCAGGAAACAATGTAGAAAGAGTTGGAACAGACGACGTTCGGCTGGATCGGAGGCTTTCAGGGCGGCTCGCAAGGCCTACCAGAAAGCTCTTCGGTCTGCAGAACGATCCGGCTGGAAAAACCTTTGTACAAATGTTTCCAGTCTGAGTGAAGCCAGTCGATTGAACAAAATCCTTGCAAAATCTAAGGATTTTCAAGTGAACGAACTTCGTTTGCCAAATGGTGATTTCACTTCCTCTGATGAGGAAGTTTTAGAATGTTTATTCAGTACACACTTCCCCGGATGTGTGGATATTACATCTTCGGATGAACCTGATGTCTTTTCTTGTAGTTATGATTCTTTAGCTTCGGCTCGGAGTATCATAACTTTAGAATCGATTGAATGGGCACTTAATAGCTTTGCTCCTTTCAAATCTCCTGGGGCAGATGGGATTTATCCTATTTTGCTTCAGAAGGGATTTGATCATTTCAAACATGTTTTGAAACAACTACTTGTTTGCAGTTTTGCTACAGGGTATATTCCCAAATCCTGGCGGGACATTACTGTCAAGTTTATTCCGAAAGTGGGTCGCGCGTCGTATGAAGAAGCAAAGAGTTTCAGACCTATCAGTTTGACCTCTTTTCTTCTGAAATGCTTAGAACGCATAGGCGATCATCACATCCGTGATGTTCATCTAGCCAATGTGCCTCTTCATGTGAACCAACATGCTTACCAATCTGGAAAGTCCACTGTGACTCTTTTACACAAAGTTGTTTACGATATCGAGAAGGCATTCGCTCAAAATCAATCCTGCTTGGGTGTTTTCTTAGATATCGAGGGTGCCTTTGACAACGTGCCTTTCGATGCCATATTGGAAGCCGCACGGGGTCATGGTATATCTCCAATGATTTCCAATTGGATTCACCAAATGCTCAAAAACCGACATCTCTTCTCGACATTGCGTCAAGCGGCGATTAGGAAATTGAGTGTTTGTGGATGCCCCCAAGGGGGAGTCTTATCACCACTTTTATGGAATCTCGTAGCAGATACGCTATTGAGGCAACTCAATAATAGCGGTTTTCCTACTTATGGTTTTGCCGACGACTACCTAACATTGTTAGTCGGTATGTGCATCAGCACCCTTTTCGACCTGATGCAAAACGCTCTTCAGGTAGTTGAGGGTTGGTGTCGCCAATATGGCCTTTCGGTAAATCCGAGTAAAACATCTATTGTTCTTTTCACGGAAAAGCGAAACCGTAATGGTGTTCGAACTTTACGTCTCTTTGATTCTGAAATCGATGTGACTGAACAGGTAAAGTACGTTGGAATCATTCTTGATTCCAAGCTTTCCTGGACACCTCACATTGAGTTCAGAATCAAGAAAGCTTGTATGGCCTTTGGGCAATGCCGGCGTACTTTTGGTACAACTTGGGGTCTAAAACCCAAGTATATCAAATGGATCTACACAACTGTTGTTCGGCCAATATTGGCCTATGGATGTCTTGTGTGGTGGCAAAAGGGCGAAGTGAGAACGGTCCAATCAAAATTAGGCCATCTCCAAAGGATGTGCTTAATGGCGATGTCTGGAGCGTTCTCTTCAACTCCCACGGCAGCGCTCGAAGTTCTCTTTGACGTTGCCCCACTACACATTCATCTCAAACAAGAAGCACTTTCTTGCACTTACCGCCTATGGGTACTCGGTTTACTAGAGGAAACTCCTGTGAACCGCAGTTCAACACACACCTCGTTGTTTCCACTTTTGGTGAATTGGGACAAAGTTGTCCTTGCTCCAAGTGATCTTACAATTGCTTGTAATTTTCCATATAGGACATTTTCCACGAAATTCCCTTCCCGGGAAGAGTGGACATCTGGTTATCTGGAGAGAAGTATTTCAGACGGCATCGTATGTTACACTGATGGCTCCCTTCTCGAAGGTCGAGCAGGTGCTGGTGTTTATTCTCGTGAGCTAAGGCTGTATCAGTCTTATTCACTTGGCAGACACTGCACCGTTTTTCAGGCCAAAATCTTTGCTCTTATGTGCGGAGTGCAATCAGCACTTCAGCAGCACGTAATGGGCAAAGTAATATACTTCTGTTCAGATAGCCAGGCTGCTATTAAAGCACTTGCTTCGGCCAATTCCAGGTCGAAGATAGTTATCGCTTGTCGAACTCAAATTGAGGAGCTGAATTCAGCAAACGCTGTTCACCTTGTATGGGTACCTGGCCATTCTTCCATCGCTGGAAATGAATTGGCTGATGAGTTAGCTCGCACTGGAGCATCACATGACTTAATTGGCCCTGAGCCAGCTATTCCGGTATCCAAGTGTTGGGTGAAGCTTCAGATTGACACCTGGGCTGCCACTCAGCACAAATAATACTGGAATAGTTTGGAGTCATGTCGTCAAACAAAATTGTATTGTACTGAGCCATCTCTAGGGGTGGCAAAGTATCTAACAAATCTGTCAAAGCAAAATTGCAGCATGCTGGTCAAAGCATTGACTGGCCACTGCCGACTGATAACTGGCGAATATTCAGCAAGCTGATTCATTTGCATGTGATAGCTGCGAATCCGATTATGGAACTTCGTATCATTTAATATGTAACTGTCCAGCTTTTGCGCAATTGCGTTTCCGAGTACTCGGGAAACACTTATTAAGTGAAACTGACTTCAGAAACCTGAATCTTCAGGACGTTCTGTTGTTCTTGACCCGCTGTGGTAAAGAGCTATAGGCTCTCTTTACGCTTTATGCATTATCACAGTGCCCTTCTCAGGGCGCTGTTCGAACCCATTGTGGCACGCTTATGCGTTATTACAGTGTCCTTTTCAGGACGCTATGTGAACCCATTGTGGTACGCTTTTGCGAGTATGACGATCCTATTCCCTTACCTGTCCTTTCCCATGTCCTATCCTTTTTCCTTCCCTTCTCCGTCAGGTAAATGATGAATAGGCTCGTGTTCATGGCGATGGCACAAATTTCCCGAATGGAGGAGAACGTGCCTCTAGAGCCGACCTGATACCTGATACCATTCGCCAGAATACTATTTGCCCGAAAGTACCATTTGCCAGAATGTACCAATCCCCAAAATTTAATATTAAATATAAAATTCTGGGGATTGGTACATTTTGGCAAATGGTACTTTCGGGCAAATAGAAATTTTCTCCATTTTTCCAAGAATCAATTGAAACTAAAGATGTGATTCAATAATTCAATATGTTCACTGCTAGGATGATCTCTTGGTTTGTTTCGATAAAGGATGACTAGGGATAGAACAACGAAAATCACTGGAAATGATTCACCGTTAGTTATTGAGCAAAGGGAATTGCGGATACGCCTGTATGATACTAAGCGTGAGACTTCGATGTAACTAGGCTATAAGTACATAGGTCCACAAAGAACTGGTATGGTGAAAATACTGCAGACCGAAGTTCATTAGGCCGAATGGTCAATGGGTAGAATGATGATCACGAACGCAATTCAGTGATTATGGAACAGGAATCGGAACGGTTTCTTAAACTTGTTCGTTTTTCCAATAATTAGCTGATACTTATACAATACCAATGTTGTCTTATTGTTTTACCGTAATCAACAATGATTGTCAAAATCTAGTCTTACTAACTAAGAAGAACAGCCTATGTTTAAAAGAAGGCAAACTTCACTAGTTGAACATCAACGGTTTCGGTGCATAAAACTATGTTTTTACAACGAAACTATTCTCTCTAGTTCAAATAGTGAATTTTTCCTTCTTCTAAACACAGGCTGTTCTTTCTAGTTTCATTGTTAGACTAGTTTTTGGCATAAACTGTTAATTATGTTAGAACAATAAAGCAATATTGGTATTGCGGAACTAATAGTTAATTATTGAAAATATTAACAGATCTTAAACCCGTTAATTGTTCCTATATTTTAAAGAAGGAAAGATTCATGGGCTACAGTAGCTCCAACTTCAACAATTATTTTAACAGCAAAAAAGGAGAAAACGAAAAAAAAATATGGCCTCTCGGCAAAATAGCTTTTTGACCTAATGAACTTCGACCAAATGACATTCGACCCAATGGCCTTCAGCCGAATGCCATAACACCATTGATATTAAGATTCTATAACAGTAGCCGGAGCGTAATACCATAAGCCCAAATGTGTGAAGCTAAGGGAATATATTGGTAATAAATGGCGCAAATAAACTAAGAAGTTCATCTATAAAGAACACCAGATGATTAAAAGAAGGAAAAAAACTGCTGGAATTATTAGAATTAATTCCCTCAAGAATAATTGTTTTATAGCATTCGATCAAGTGATATTCGGCCTAATGGTTCATTCAAGCTTGTGATGTACCGTGATTTCGGGTGAAATTGATCAGTGGGGTGAAATTGATCAGCTTGAGGGCCATTTTTATTTGTTGAAAATAACGCTTTAAACTTAAAACAATTTGTAAAAAATGTCCATCATCTGACTCAAGAGTTATTGGATGATGAGTTTACATGTTTTACAGCCAAATAGACACATATTTCAGTATAAAATTCGATATTTTTCGAAATTGAGTGTTGGACGAACTTCAAAGACATTTTCAAACTTTTGTTTCCGTAGCTGTATCGCAAATGTAATGAATATTCGAATAAATGTTTCTAGCTGCCAAATATTCGCTAAACCCGATTTTGTCATCACAAGTTCTATAAATATTGAAATTTATGCAAAAAATTGTACTTTTCTGAAAGTTATAACATATGTTATATGAAAATTGCATACTTTAAGGCGTTTTCTTAAGATTTCTTAAACTTCAAACTTAAATAATTAAAAATTTAGTAAACTCGTAAAAGTTTTGCATAATTTTCCGCATTCTGGGATGGTTAATGCAGGTGGAAAAAATATTTTCGGCACTTACAACAACATTTCACTGACTGATCAATTTCACCCCGAAAGTATTTTTTTTTAATTTTTCATTTGAAATGATATTTTTTGTAATAAAATGATTTGCAGTACAATTTTCAACCCCGGTGACTGATGAAAACCATGGTCGTACTTGTTTTAATGCATTGAATGTAACCATATCGATTTGTATTCAAAAATTATTCACCAAAAACTGCGAAAAATGACCAATTTAAGCCGAAATCACGGTACTGGCTTTCGGGCAGTGACAGTCAGGTTAATGGTATACTGCCGTAATTCTGCAAAGTGACGTAAGCACCATTCAAAATGTCGATATTTTGTGGTACATTATATATAATATCTGGTGTAAAAATTTAACTGTGGTATGCCTGCTGTATTAGGATGCAAGATCTAGTCGTAATCTATCATCTATGGAAAGACACTTAGAGGAGGAGCAAGAGTTTTATGCATAATAACCAAAAATTGGGCAAAAACTATCAATGTCGCTTACGTCACTATGCAGAATTACGGCAGTATAGGTAAAACCGTCACTTAAATTATTTTTTTCTGTATATTTTACTTGTTGCTTCCAAAAGGTTTTTGTTTATGGTATTCGATTGACTTAAGTGTGTGATCGAAAATTCCGGGTAATTTTGCTGTTTGGCACAAAAATTATTATTTAAAGTGATCATGTTATTGTTATTGTCAAAAAATAAGCTTAAAAATTAATTTCAATTGAAAGAAGGGATTCTTTGGAAAATATATGTAAAGCCAACAATTCCACATCAGTAAAAGCTGGAAATTGGGTCGACCAAATTTTAAGTCGAGAGCGGTAATATAACCTATTTTCTATTGGCTTTCGACTGCTTTTTACCGAAATTAGCGGAAAAATCTAGGAAAAAAGTTATTTAGGAAATTAACCATTGATGTCATCGGCCAAAAGTTTGGGGTCACCCCTCAATATGATGCATCAACCAAAACTTTCGTAAAACATGGAAAAATGATTTGGTGATATCTTGTCATCTTTCATTTGATTTTAATTCTTCTTGGCTTATATTAAACATAATGAATGATGCTTACTGCATAGACATTGAACCGCAACAATTTTTCAAAACTTACATACTTAAACTTAGCATAAAAATGCCTCAATTTTTTGAAATGTGTTACTTTTACATAATATTTTTATATATAAAAAATATTGAATACATCAAATTAAAGATGTGATATGTAAGTTTACTTTATTATCTCCAAAATGAGCCAAAAAGAATTAAAATTGAATGAAAGATGACGAAGATATCATCAAATCAGTTTTCCATGTTTTACGAAAGTTTTGGTTGATGCATCATATTGAGGGGTGACCCCAAACTTTTGGTCGATGACATCAATGGTTAATTTCCTAAATAACTTTTTTTCTATATTTTTCCGCTAAGTTCGGTAAAAGGCAGTCGAAAGCCAATAGAAAATAGGTTATATTACCGCTCTCGACTTAAAATTTGGTCGACCCAATTTCCAGCGACACTGCCGTAAAATTAAATTTATTTTTTAGAAAATGTTGCAAGTTTAGGTTAAGTTTACATATAAATATTTTTGTAAAAGTTTCATCAAAACCATGTTCAGAGTTTCTTTGACTTATTATCTTTTGAATGAGACCTAGATTTTTGAAATCGGACGTAAATTGGCGGAGATATGGGCCTAAAAAAATGACATGTTTTTGAGGGGGTGACCCCAAACTTTTGAACGGGAGTGTAAATCGGAACAAAATAATATAATAATAATAATAATCTAATTATCATTAGATTGAGAACTTTGGAAAATTTCTGGGAAATGGTACTTTCTGGAGAATGGTACATTCTGGCAAACGGTTTTCTGGGAAATGGTATTTTCTGGCAAATGTCTTTCTGGCCAATGGCATTCTGGCGAATGGTTTTCTGGCAAATATCGCACAATCGATAAAACATCTTGTTGATGATAACGAGTGTTCGTGAATGTTCGCAGTCCAATCTGTTTTGCTCGATTTTGTTCAAGATTATGTAGGTACAGCTATTTTGTGATAAATATTGTTTCAGAAAAAGTGATAGACAGCTTTCCGCAATATAAAGTTGTGACATTGCATTTAAAAGCATTGAATATAGCTTGTTTTCTATCGAAAATCGAGCTATTGGAAAACAGTTATGATTTTACTAGTTTCCTCCTACGAGTAGTATAACCGCGGTGCATGTTATTTCTCGAAGGATCGACCAAAATATAAATGTTCATAATCAATCAATTCTATATAATTCGAAGTTGGTGAATGTTATTTTGATTTGGATAATTGTAATCTTGTTTCGAATATGTAAGCGGGCGAGCTTCTAGTGTGGGTCTGCAGACTGCGCTAGTGGTTACTTTGTCTTCTATTGGGGGATGACAACATTTCAAATTCAATTTACATATTTCTGAAAATTGTCAAACTTTTTGAGTTGAGATGACACTGCTTCAATAAAATCAGTTAACAGAACAAATCAAGTATTTTAATCAGCCTTTTTTGAAGAAAACAAAATTGCATATATTCATACGGTGTTGTTCATATTTTGAAGTGAAAATAGCTTCATGGCATCTAACGCATGATTAAAATTTCAATAAAATTGAAGTCTAAAATGACATATTTTCGCACTTTGAGTTGTAACTACTCTATTTGATAAGATGGGGTGTCATCGGGGATATTTCTGGTTTGCAACCAAAACATGCTGTGCGACGTATCAATCGTCACGATATCGAGAGAATGGGTCAGCAAAAATCAACTGCAATGGCCGCTCCGAACACCTGGAACAGGTTTCGTGGTGGCCTCTCAAAAACAATATCAATAACGAAATAATCACTTTTAGCCTTTTGGCAAAACAGACACCTCCCCCACCCCCTGACCCCAGTACGATCCGGAATATCTCCGGAATGGCTCCGGATATTACATGGCCACTTAAGTGTGATAAACTAGCACCAATTTATGATCGATTGAGGGTGACTTTAAAAAATTCGCATGAAAATTGACGAAATGCCAGCATTTAAAAAATTAGATGTCGGGGATCGAGTATGTCGTTGTGTCGTGACTCCAATCCCAATGTTATCTTTGCGAAGGTATTCCGAATGGAACTTGTTAGTTCGTTGGATTTATTTTTAGGAGTTGAAGACGCGTTCCAAGTGTTCTCTGAATGTGACTTGTATCAAGACAAGTCACTAATTCAGGAAACTTTACCTTGTAAAAGGAGTGCGGAAGGATTGTGGCCAAGCGATTTCTTGTGACCACAAAAGTACTTCGCCTCACTGACTTTTACAAACGTGCAGTTTACGACACTGGGAAAGCTATTTTCCTGGGTCGTTCTTACGACTTAAGACTTGTCCTCAAACAAGTCTTTGGTCCAAGAACTTGTCACCTTAGGCTCCGCTGGGGCGCGGAAGGTTAAAAACTATGAAACCCTAAATTCAGAAACAAGCATTTTTTCTTTTGATACCTATCGCTAAAAAAAACTTTCTCTGTGACTGCTGTTGCGAAGCTATATCACATGACAAAACTGGATCCCGCGACAATCATGTTCGTCATCGTCTTACTCAAGATGATTGAGACAAGACTTCTTCTGTCATTACATTCCATCATCTGCGATTTTGCTACAACTCTCCTCGCTGGTGCTGCTCCACTGTAAAGTGCTACATCAGAAGTGGAAAGTTAGACCAATGGTCGTTGGAACAGTTCGCGGCACAATTGGAAATTAAATTAATAAATTTATGTCAAGTCGTGCTGTGCCACCGCCGCGGTGGTGCACTGTTTCACGCTTCCTGGTATCGCAATGTGTCTTCTCCATTTTTGTCTTAAGCATGGATGACACTTTTTCCCCGTCCGTGCGCTGTCTTGCACGCCCGCTCTTCAGAGCTCTGGGAAAACGGTGCTCCATTTGGAATGTGTCACTGGTCGCTGACCTATTTTCCAACCAACTGGCAGTGTTGGTGTCATGACGGGGGACGTTTCGAACGCTAACTGGACTTGTCGGTTGGGATTTGTACCAGAAGATGTTGTGGCAGATCTGTGAAGTGTCCTTCCTAGCAGACAGGAATTGAACTTTATTATGCTTTTTATTAAAATGACGCTTGCTGTTTTACTCAAGAACGAAATGGAATGCTTAATTTGAATAGATGCGTCGGTGATTATGTGGCTCTATATACGAATATAAAACTGATTTGAAGCCAATTCCTACGGCCTCATGGTTATATGTATTTGAGTCGTCTACATACTTAGAATGAATAATTAGTTTATCCTGTTATTGAACTAGCTTCTTTTTCGTAATTATCAGATAAGTAAGCTTTTCATGCTATCATAAACAAGATAAGAGATTTATATTTTTTAGTTGGGACCAATCCCATCAGCTAGAGCATACCATAAATATTTGTTAGCATAAACAGCGCATCCTGAACCGGAATGAAGATACAATCAAATCCACTTACTTGTTAATGCTCTTATCCAAGTGCCAGCTGTGTCTATTTTCTGCCAGGCAGCCCACAGACCCACCATTCATATCGTTATCATCGGCTTCTGCTCCAACAACCGCGCCATCTGCCTTATCTGGTACCGGTGCTTCTGCTTCCGGTTTATCTTCGACCGGCTCCGGCGGCAGCCGCAAATCACCATTTTCCACACTTAGAGCTACCATTAGATCAACGCTACCACAATCACTCCCATCCTCGTTGTTAGTACTAAGGCTATTCCCACCAACACCATCGACCCCCACACTTCCCACCACTTCGGCTTCGGTATTATTCACATCGTCGACGACGACCACATGCTTCGCTTCTTCTGCTGCCCCATTCTGGGTAATCGAGGTCATCCCAACATCTCCCGCCATCAAATCAACTGCCCCACCGGGACTATCGGGAACAACGCCAACGAGGACGGCCTTATCGACTTCATCGCAAGAATGCCCACTCGATGTCGTTTCCATGGTTGGTTAGTAACATCTAGGCACAGCACACATTCACATCTGATAGATAGATTCACGCACAAATGGTCAACGACGGCGACGGTGGTAAGTTGCACTCGATTCAATGCTGGTGTAGCACCACAATCGACGACATATGGGAAAAGAGCACTTTCCTCCTGTCCACCATGATGGGTGACTTATGGACGACGCGACTTAACAACTTAATCGACGACGTCTCGACAACTTTCCATCATTTGATGCGGCAACGAAGATTGCGACTTTACGACGACGTCCAACTGCGCTTGGTTGGTCGAAGATGATCGTGATGCGAAATTCGGTTTATTCGATTGCATTTGCCGCCGGCAAGAAGGCGGGAACGGGTTTAGGGGGAAGAAAGAGAGAAAGATATGTACAGAAGCTCATCGTTTTGCGAAATTGGACGAATGGTTGGTTAATTGAGTGGGTACTCCAATATGTACTGGTCTGGTGTACTAGAATCTACGGTCGGTTCGGTTCGGTTCGGTTCGGTCGGTCTGTTGTCGAAAATTGAAACAGTCGTTTTGTCTTGTCGAACCGTCTCGATGTTGCACTGAAATTGTGCGGTTGCTTTCTGCTGGTCGTCTGTCGTCGTCAATTGAGGAGACACGGGATTTCGATTAAGTATGATGGGTAATTGTAGGTTAGTGGCTGCTGGTAGCGACTGGTAGACTAGGACCGCAGAGTAGTGCTGTGAATAGCACTTAACTCCATTTTCTGCGCATTTGCAATTTGAAGTGTATTGCGAATGCCGGTCCGGCATGAATCGGTTTTAAATTGAATTTAGTGATCAAATCATGGAATGGTGCATTGGGAAAGTTTTAATAAGTTTGAAAGTTAGATATGAAAATGAGATAGGTTTGATTATTTTGAGATTTCGAAGTTGTTCGGCCACTCAAATTACCTGTGTGTAGGGTAATTCGCCAATTTTCGAAAAGTTAGTACTGGAACTTTGTTTTCATTTGTTGTTCCGCGCAGAACTTTACGCTAGTAGAAAAATATCCAGTGATCGTCTTTTACACCACCTATGAAATTTGAATTCCTTCAAATCCCATCCCCTAAAAAAACAAAAATTTGTAACGGAAGCCGGAAACCCGAATATTGAACGCATCCTTAAGCAAGCTCATCCTTATGTTGGCAGAATCTTGTTAATTATTATTATTCACACTAGTAGTTGAAACTTTTATTTATATATTACATATCATAGATTTTCACTTTCACAGGAGTTTCAGGAGAGTTTCGGAGGGTTCCCGGGATTTCCTGGGAGCTTGCAAAGGGTGTTTCAGGCGTGTTTCAGAGGCGTATTAAGGCTTTTCATAGAATTTCAGGAGGGTTACGTACGAACATCCCTGGAACCTCCCTGAAAATTTCCGGAAGTTCCTAAAGTGCTTTTGGAACTCTTCTGAAAGCACTTGAAAGCCTTAGGAACGCCCTTCTTCTTCTACTACTTTTTCTGCTATTGGAGACTCGACTGTAGGGTATCAACTTTCTCTTAGAAATGGCAATGCAGTCTTTTAACAGTGAATCGATGTTTATTAACTGGCCAACGTTTCGACACGGGATTAATGTCTTCTTCGGGGAAAGTTAATTTCCCCTGAAGAAGACATTAATCCCGTGTCGAAACGTTGGGTAGTTAATAAACATCGTTTCACTGCTAAAACACGGCGTAGCCGTTTCAAATAGAAAGTTAAAAACTACTTTTCTTCTTCTTCTTTTTGACTTTTCTTTTCGATTGGAACCTGACTTGCCTCTCTTCAAGCTAGTGTTCATTGATCACTTTGAATCTTCAGTTTAATTCTTCACAACCAGAGGCGCGCGCATCGTTTTCCTTTGCGATTGACGTTTCACATTAGCGCCTTCTGTCGATGATCTTGCACAACGCCGTGTTTCGTGAAACATGTAATCCAGATGATCATACATACACTACTCGTCATAAGTATAGACTCACAAGAAGTATTGCAACAATATTGCATCACCCTGATTCACCACGATATCTCTAAAACCAGAAAACCTACAAAAATGCCGTCTTCAAAGAAGTTGTAGCTATTGAGCTTTTGAATAACTTTTCTGAAGACAGCATCTTTGTAAGTCCTCAGGTTTTGGCGATATCGAAGTGAGTCAATGTGATGCAATATTGTTGCAATACTTTGTGTGAGTCTATACTTATGACGGGTAAGGTGAACTGGACGATGGATTTTCACGAAAACTGTTTTAGGTTTTACGTCTGTTCTGTGGCTATCATGCTTAGCAAATTGAAAAAAAAAAACGATCAGAACGAGAATCTAAGCCGCCTTCTCTGAATTAGTAATCCTAAGCTGATGAACCTTTCTGAAATGCCCTGGAACAGTCCTGGAATGCACTGAAACCCCACAAACAATCATGAAACGCTCAGGAACCGTGTCTGGAACTCCTGGGACTTCTTGAAAATCCCTGGAACGCGTCTGCAATCCCTTAGAACAACTTTTGAAAGCACCTGGAACACTTCTGAAGCCCCATGAACGTCGCTGAAATCTTCTGGAGGGCGCTGAAACTCTTTGAAAATCTTCGAAATTACTGAATCAGAACGTCTGTTCAGGCGACATGTTCTTCATCAAATGGAGGACAAATCCAGTAACGCCTCCCGAAATCACATGTAACGTCCCTGCATTCTTGAAATCCTCTGGAACGCCCCTGGAACCCTATGTACCACACTTGAAACCCCCATGGAACACTTTTGAAACGGCTTGAACGCCACTGCAATCGGTCCTGAAATCCCTTGAAAACTTCCTAGAATTCCCCGTGAAACTTTCGGCAAAATCTCTGAGTCCTTTGAATGACGATGAAATCATCTGAAACTGTCCTCAACCCCTTAAAACCCCTGAAATTCCCTTGAAATCCCAGCAACGCCCCTAATTTCCCTGGAACTCCGATGAAATTCAGTGAAACGCTACTGAAACCCATCGAAAGGCCCTGGAAACTGCATGGAAACCACCGGAACGTCCCTGAAATCTCGTGGAACGCTCTTGAAACCCCCGGAAACACTTCTCAAGCTTCTGGAACGCTAAAATCACCTTGAACATCCCTAAAATCCTTTGCAACATCTCTGAACCTACTTGAAAACTCCTGGAACACACAAGAAATACCCTGAAATGCCTTGAAATACCATGAAACCTCTTGAAACCCCTTGTAATTCCCTGAAACGCCTTAAAATATCCCTAAAATCCCTTGAATGTGAAGAACTAGCTTCAAGTTGACATTCACAAATCAAAAGAGATTATAAGAAATCCCAAAACCCTGAAATCCATAGAAAACCCCTGGCATAGAAAACCGATGAAACACTCCCTTAAAACCCCTTGTGAAGCTCCTGGAGCGCCTGGAATCCCCCTGAAACTCCTTGAAAACCCTTAGCACACTCTGTAACACCCTTGAAACGCCATTGAATACCCCTGAAAACCGTAATGCCTCTAAAACCCTCTAAAACCACCCCTCTGACCCCTAGGAACGCTCCTGAAGCCCCTGGAATGCCGTTAATATCTCCTCGACGGCTATGGAACCCCTGGAACACACCTTAACGCCTTGCGATACTCTTGGAATCAAACTCCCTGAAACCAACGGGAATACCCCTAATGCCGCTTAAATCTTCTGGAACACACGCCCAGAAACTTCTTGAGACCCCATTGAAAAAAATCCATGGAACACTTCTGAATCCCCATGAAACGCCTTTTGAACCCCACGAAATCCCCTGAGACTACCCAAAATACCCCTAAAACTGAAACCCCCCAAAAACCGTGATGAGAAGGTATTTTAAAGCAATGCAAAAGTTTTACCCTTTTTCAATTTGGACCCCAGTTAACGTTTGAGTAATAGAAGACAGGTTTGGGACATGGCACTGCAAGCCACGGTTGCCAAGATAAGTGTTTCTATGTCTTTGACGTTTCGTGGTCTTGTTTTGGGAAACATTTCGCCAGCTTTTTATGGGTGGTTTTATTTCATTCAAAATATGGCGAGCATAGGAATGTGTTTTATTTTATGACTTGATGACGGCATGGTGGCACCCCTCCAGAAGGTCCTGGGATTTCACAGAGAATCCACCCGGGATTCCTGCAAGAAATCTTTCGCGGTTTCTCTACAAATTTGTTTCTGCGGACTCCTCCAGGAATTTTATGTGGGTTTTTCCAGGAAATTATCGATGATTCTCTGGGGTTCTTCCAGGTGTTCCTTCTGAGATTCTTAAAGAGATTCTGGTTGTGATTCCTTCAAAACCTTTTGCCAGGATTCCTTCAGGAAGTTTTCCTAAAGTTATTCCAAAGATATTTCAGAGATTTCTTAAGTAATACCATTTGAGTATACTTCAGGAACTCCTAGATTCCTTGATCTTCCAGGAATTTTATTCTAGATTCTCCAAACAGTTCCTTTTGGATGTCTTCAGAAGTTGTTTTTTACTTTCAGAAGCTATTTCTGGAAATTCTAACAATTTCACTCGGGATTTCTTTCGGGATCGTTCCAGGACTTCTCTCGGAGATCGCTTCAGGAATTCGTTTCGAGATTCCTTCACAAATTCATTCCAAAATTCTGCGAGGGATTCCTTGCAGGAATTCCATGAGAGAACCCTCCCGGAGTTCCTTCTGGAATTTCTTCAGGAATTCTTTCTGAGATCCTTCCAGGAAGTCTACAAGAACTTCGTGCAGTGTTCCTTCAAAAACATGTTTGTGATTTTTTCAGGATGTCCTTCCGGGATTCTTCCAGGAACTACTTCTGGGAATGCTTCAGGAATTCATTCCGGAATTCCTACAATAATACCACCGGGTACTTCTTCCGGGATTCCTTCAAGGACCTCTTCCGGTATTCCTCTAAAAACTACTTCCAGGACTCTTACGGGAGCTTCTTTGGAGATTTCAACGGCAGCTATATCAGGGATTCCTCCATGGTTATTATCTGGGTTTCTGTCAGAAATTGCTTCTGGATTTTCTTCAGGAAAGCCTTCGTGGATTTCTTCTGGAACTTCTTCCGGGATTCGTTTTGGAACTCTTTCTGGGATTCGCCTTGAACCTAATTCCGGGAAGGTCTTCCAGATTTTTTTTTTTCAGATATTGCTTCCAGGATTTCTTTAAAAACTCTTCCCAGAATTCATCTAGGAACTCTTTTGGAAATCATGAAGTTCCTACAAAATTACTCCAGCGTGTTCCTTTTGGTATTCCTCAGAAGCTATTAGGAGAATGTCAACGGGTGGAATCCCTTGAAGTCCCTGAAGGAATCCTGGTACCTAGGAATCCCAGAAGAAACTACAGGAAGGACCCCAGAGAGAACTTTAGAAGGAACCCCAAGAAGAATCTCAGATATAGCTTCCGGAGAAATCAAAGAAGAAAATCCTGCAAAAAATGTTAGGAGCCCACGGAAGGAATTCCTGGAAGAATCTCGGAGGGAATTTGGAAAAAATCCAGGAACTTCTGAAATAATCTCAGATAGTATTCCTCTAGCAAACCATTAGAGAATATCTGGAAGCATCCCATGAATACTTCCTGGAGGAATCCTGGCAAGAGCTCTTAAAGGAACCCCAGACGGAACCTCTTTAGGAATACCAGAAGCAACTCCTAGAAGAACCCCAGAGAGAACTTCTGAAGTAATCCTAAATAACCCCCTGGAAGTATCTCATCAAGATCTCCCTGGGAATCCCACAAGAAACTCCTGGACGAGTCCTCGAATAATTTATTAGTACAATGTTGAGTTGAGTTTTCAGAAGCATGACGTCGCCGGAAAAGTTGCTCAGTAAGCTAAGCGCTTACAGCTAAACCAATATAATTTTGAACTGCTGAAATACACTGATCCTCAGTTACCTCTGGAGCAGTGCAAACGTTGCCTGTTGATGTGATTATAAGTAAAACATTCCCATCTCTTATACATTCATCTTGCTCCAAAAAATTCTATTGCAAACCCTCCAGGAACTCGTGGTGGGATTCCTAAGATGTTCTTGATTCGATTTCTGCTTGCGTTTCTGCGATATATCACAAAATTTCTGCTTCAATTTATCCAGGAATTTTTGCGTGTGTTCCACCAGGAATTCCTCCGGAACTTCCCGAGTAGAGGAAAAGAGCTCAATAATAGCATATTTTGATATGGAGATCTAAAAGTGATATGGGTTTGATTGACATAAGAGATAAAAGATCTAAAAATAAAATCAAAAATTTACTCCTGGAACATCATTATCAAACCATATTTAGATTTTGTAAGATCTAACCAATAGCAGCGAGCTATTCGTATGATCTTGAAATATCAAATTTTGATATTGTTCAGATGTTCCAGGAACATTTTTCAGATATTATTTTCAGATCTTTTATCTCTTATATCAATCAAACCAATATCATGTTTTGATCGTCAGTGTTTTACCTCTACCCGGGTTCCTTCATAAATTCTTTTGATGATTTCTATTACAGTACCTTCAGATATTTTCTTAGGGGGTTTCAGAAATTCCTCCTGTGAAACATCCAGAAGTTTTTGAAGGAGTTCCTTCAGAAACTGCTGCCGAGATTCCTCCATAAATTTCCAGGACTTTTTTCGGGAATTTCTACAGGAACTCTAGAGATTACTTTTGGGATCCCATCCAAGAAATACTCCGTGGATTTATTCAGGAATTTATCTAGAGATGCTGGAAATTATCCTGAAATTCATATAATAATTTTTCATGCCATTTTTGCTGGGATTGGCCAAAGAATTGTTCCAAATATTCTCCTGACTGGACGTTCACTTTTGCTGAAATGAATTCCTCCGTGATTTTTTTCCAGGAATTTCATTTGAAATCTTAACAGGAATATCTCCATAGATCTCAACAGGAATTCCTCCAGGGATGTATCCAGCTATGCCTCTAGGGATTTTTCGGAAAATTGCATTGGGAATTCCTTCAGAAATTTCTTAAGGGATCAATATAGGGTACCCTAGTAGTGATTTCTACAGAAATTACTCGCGGATTTGCTTCAGAGAGCTCCTATGATCTCGTTATGTAATTTATCAGGCGAATCCTCCAGAAGGGACCAAGGATTTCTCCAGAGATTCCTCTTGAGATTATTTTAGATGTTTATCTAGAGTTTCTTTGCAGATTTTACAGTGTTTCCTCAAGGGACTCCCTTAGGAATTTCTTTAGGGATTCTTTTAGAAATCGTGCTTACGGTGGAAGGGAAGACTAACGAAAGCCGTTTGAATTGAAGTTCATATGAATGTTAAACCGTTTGACCCCAGGTAAAAAATAAAAGTTTGAAAAATTGCCAACAACCCATTTCCCAAAAGAATTCAACCAAATTTTGAACACAAACTCACACAACACTATAGTTTTGGAAATATATGGGATCAACATTTTCTTGGACTTCTGGACGGAGTATGGCCGGTGGGTCACTGGGTCAAGTCGGGCAAAAATAAGGCCAAGTACGATTTGCATCCCCATAACTTTCTTCTTAACAAAGTTTTTCAATGGGAGTTTGCGCATTCCGTTGCCTAACGATAGTTGATGCTGCTATAGGTTCGAATTTGAGAGTTTCCAATAGGTTTCCAATAGATTTCTTTTGAGTTCTTGAGATATTCAACATTTCTGAACCATCCAAGTCTTCATTTGCGTTTGTTGTTTTCAAATGAAATTAAACACGAGATATTATTCCCTTATTGACCCCATAGGTCATCGGAGACATCTTTAGAACATGTGTTGCCCTTGTAGTACTCTTAATATTTCCTGCATATCTCGATGGATTGTCCGAATCCATCCTTATAAAACATGAACACTCGAAATAATCACGAAGGATTATTTTCAATTATTTTTGTCGCTTTTTTTGCACCAATACTTGAACATCTGTATAACGAGCAATAGAAATTTTGGACGATCTGATTGAAGTCATGCCTTGACTACAGAGAACCGTAGATGGACTACAATTAGGCCTATTTGCATGCGGAAAACAACGGTTAGCTCCAGCAACCAATGCTATCTAACTAACTTTATTAGATAAGATTGGCATTAAGGGTAAACTTATTTCTTCCCTTCCATTTTATACAAACAAATAATCCTAAAGTCATGCGCAACAAACATCTTCGGATTTGATACATTTCTCCGTCTGAAAGCCAACCACACCACAGAAACACACAAACTTCTTGAACTGGTCCAAGAGGTTCGATACAGTCAGCGTGCTAATTATTGCATCACGCAAACTTTGCGCTCTTCTCAAATCTCAACTCCACAGCAATGAGACGATGACCGTGACTGAAACCGGAGCGCCGATGAGGATGGATAAGCCCATGATCACGATAATACCTTTCCTAGCGAGAGCACTAGGACTAAGGCGGGTGTGCGACGATGGCAACGGGGGCAATATGCTCGAAAATCAGGTGAGCTGTGCAAAATCAAAATTCGCATCTTCTGTTCACATGCACACATCCATCATGATTCGAGCCCGTCGAGCGAATCGGTGAGATGCATGTAAGTAGATAGTTCTGGACGAACATTTGAAAAGGGCCTATCTGCTTTTTGTAAACAAACATGTTTATGTCTCTGTAGGGCCCATCTGCATCCACCCACGCACATCAACACCCTTATCAGATAGCTTGAAGAACACTCTTTCTGATAAGGGTGTTGATGTGCGTGGGTGGATGCAGTTGGGCCCTACAGAGACCAAAACATGTTTGTTTACGCAAAGCAGATAGGCCCTTTTCAAATGTTCGTCCAGAGTTGGAAGATGAATGGGCCAAGTGCCAGAAGCAGTAGTGAGTGGAGTGAGCGTTACAAGAGGAAACCACATCACGAAAGGCTTCCTTTAGTTACGCGCCACTTTTGCAGCAGCAGCAGAGCCCAAAACAGGTGAGCGTAACCCGTTTTTCTTCGGTCGGTCTTTCACCATCGAGCTCCATGCCAATGCGATGGAAAGGCCTCAAGTTACACCCGGCTAATTGACGAATCAGCCAGCAGAAAAGTGGCGCGGTTTATTGGTCATTTCGCACCACCACCACCACCGCCATTCGCCCGACCGCGTCTTTGTCGATCTTTCTTCGTTCAGTCGTCATTGATATGCCGATTGTTATCTTCTCGAGCTGCGGGGCGCTTCTTCGCTTAGTGTGGATGGAATTTCGGCGAGATGTTTGTACACCTGCTTCCGTTTGCAGGAATTTCGCGATCCACGCGGCTCTCAAATGACGCTGACACGAAAAGATAACAAAATTGAGCTGATGGAGAATGGTGTCGATTGTCATTCATGGCGGGGCTAAACTGTGTCTCGATAAAAGGGTAAACTGCCGCGACAGTAAACATGATGACCTAATATTTTCGGCAAGAGAACATGCTTGTTTGGTTGCCATCGAAGGAATGACAAATATTTTTGTTGATGGCATTTGTCATTCAATTGCACAATTGCACTAAATGCGTAATTTCATTCAGCGATTCAGTTTTGAGCTGTTGAGCAGCCTTATCAAACACTGTACAAAACAATTGGTTTACAGGAAAGGAAAATTCTAGCTTGACATTATTAATGTAGAGATAGAAAAACATTTGTGGAATAAAGAAATTACTACATATGGAAAAAGGGTTAACACAATAAAGGCTGGAAATCATGTGTTTGGCTATACAATGCCTTTCAAGACATATAGGTAGAACGTAATCCAATGTGCTTTACTCGTCCACGTAGCTAACGATTTTCTGTCACACGTTATCAACTTGCCTAGCCCATCATCCATAATTTAACCGGCCTTCCATTAACCCAATTCTCGAATGCCAATCAGTGTCATTTTTCTTTTACCTTACAGGTATATTTCAGACCCACGTGTGTCCTGGAGGCTTAGAGCATGTGCCCGAACATTTCATGTGGGTTAAATTTGCTCACACTAGTTTTCATTTAAATCCGTCAATCCAGGTTGAGACGTGATATCACATCATTTTCATAAAGATTGATACATCGCACGGCATGTTTTGCTTGCAAACCAGATATGTCCCCGATGACAACCCCGTGGAACCTGTGCTAGATGTTTCGGGGTGGCCATATTAGTTAATAAAGACTTCTGTCTATCGTTTCTGGCTCAGTCATTAGAAATCATGTAGATTGTTAGGTCGCACGGCATGTTTAGGTTGGAAACCAGAAGTGTCCCCAATGAGGCCCCGCGGAACCTGTCACGGGGATCCAGATGGGTCAACTTTTTCAAATCCGGTTATGGCAGTTGTTTTTCACTGTTCGCAACAAAAATTTCGCTGAAAATCGATGATTCCAACACAATAACACAGGAAATAAATACTTTTAGCCATTTTGGCAACCCCCTGACCTCAGCACAATCCGGAATATCTCCGGAATGATTCCGAATATGTATTATCGACCAATTTATTATCGATTGAGAGCGACTTCAAAGAAATCGGATGAAAATTAACGAAATGCCAGCATTTTGAATATGAGTTGTCGGGGGCTGGGTACGTGAAGGTTAATAAAGTTTGGAATTCTCGAAAATTCACATTTATGATGGTAAAGCTACTCCCAAGTACCGTGTGTTGGTTCCTTGTCTATTGATCTGGTCAATCACGGAGTAGCAACTACGTAATGTACTGTCATCTATACTTATCCCATGTAACAATTCCATTGCTGTTTTAATACAGAAATAATCAAAACTCACAGTTTTATTACTACTTTTATGAAAACCATTGATGGAAGGTTTTATAGTATACTTGAAGTTATTTATAGAACCAATTTTTATAAGTAAATAAAACCCTCCGATATGTAAACCTTCTGGCATTTACACAAAACAACAAACTGGCACAACAAAACTGTCCAAACTCTCAACAGATGGCGATCAGTTCGATTAATTATAAAAATGTTGAGTTTGCTTATTACCTTGTTGGTAGGATTTTTTTCTCTCAGGCAACGATGGATGTCAAACGAGGTTAAAGTGTAGTACTTTTTTGTAGAAATTTATATTTTTTTTCCCCTTTTTTTGGTTACTGTGGTCTCGGGCCTCCTCATTTGTGAATCCGGCACTGGTAGGCTAGTTCATCTCGAGATTTACTTTTTACTTCTCTTCCGAAGAAAAAACTCACATTTTTGCGAGATTGTCGGGAGTGAGATTCGATCCCTGGTCCTTGGCGTAATGGTCACGTGCTTTAACCATCATACCAGGTCCGCTCCACATCTTGAGGAATCCCAGAATAAATTCCTGAAGTTTTTTTTTATCTGTATTAACGAGATTTTTAGCCCTAGGCTAGTTCATCTCGGGACCCACGCTTTACTTCCCTTCCGAAGGGAGAACTCACTTTTTGCGAGTTTGTCGGGAGTGGGATTCGATCCCTCGGCGTGATAGTCACGTGTTTTAACCAGAGTTTCCCATTGCTCATGTGTACATAAATGTGACAGCGAGCCTCCTACCAAATTGTCTCCCGCCCAGCTCTTCAAAATCGTAGTGCGCTGCGCTGCTAGGAGGCTCACGAAAATCTGGTGGGTGCGAGCTAAGCGCCTAGCTCCCGGGGAGCTCGTCTCATGCGCTGCGTGAGCTGTTGGTATCTAAGGTGAAAAACCACTTCTTGGTAACGAAGAACCTCAACAACTTTTTTCCGTACACAACTCAAGTGTCTGGTTGGTCTATACGATACGACTAGGGACTCTCAATGCAAAGGTTAAGGTATCAATTCTCGTTCGTTTAGGAAGTTTTTGTCGTAAAATTTTCTAATTTAATCAGCGCATGAGACGAAGCTCATGAGACACATCTTGAGAAAAATGAGGCACACAACTTTCAGTCTCAAAATGTACAGAGCTCCTGAGAGCTCGCTTGTCATGTGGCTCCCGTACATGGGACCACAGCACGTGTACATCAACTCTGGTTTTAACCATCACACCAGATCCGTTCCACTCCTGAAGATTTTCAAGTAGAAATTCTTAGCGCAATCCCAAGAGGAGTGTATGGTAGAATCTCAAGAGAGGAAAAATGAGCGTGGAGAACTCTTAGGAGGAAATCCTTGAAAGAACCCCAGCAAAAATTCCTGAAGCAATACAAACAGGACATCTACAAAATTTGATTCCATTTTTGCCTTTCTCGTACACTAAGTGTACTGGAAAGGCTATATGTTCACTCCAAAAATGACTTTTTGTTAGAAGGCCCGGAGGGTCGAGTCACATATACCAATCAACTCAGCTCGACGAATTGAGGTGATGTCTGTGTGTGTGTATGTATGTGTGTGTGTGTATGTGTGTGTGTGAGTATGTGTGTGTACAAAATAAACTCACATCACTTTTTGACAGTAAACCTCAACCGATTTTAATGACCGACGGTTCATTCGACGCGGAATCTGGTCCCATTGTTTCCTATTGAAAATGGTTCGGCTCGGTTCAGCCGTTCCGGAGTTATGGCCCTTTAGGTGTTCCGGATCGGTACCCCAGGAAGGGGCCAGATATGAAAATGCTACAAAACCATGCATGCGACATATCAGACCACGGCTATTTCGATAACCTGACGAACGGTAAGCAGGAAAACACTCTCAGTCCATATCTGAACCAGTAGTATTCCGGAATCGGTTCCGGATGTCCCGCCGGAAGTGGCAAAATATAAAAGTGAGCCAAATCCATGCATGCGACACATCAAATAGCGGCTTTTTCGATAACCTGTTGAACAGTGAGCAGGAAAATAGCCTTTGACCCAGCAGAGACTACCGGTAGTGTTCCGAAACCGGTTCCGGGTGCCCCGCCGGAGGTGGCCAAATATAAAATTGAACCAAACCTATGAATGCGACACATCAAATCACGTCTCTATAGATAACCTGATGAACGGTTAGCAATAAAATGGAATCAGACTATATTTAGGAAAACCAGCAATATTCCAGAACCGGTTCCGTGTGTCCTGCCGGAAGTGATCAAATCTAGATGGGAACCAAACCCATGCATGCGACACATTAAATAGCAGCTTTTTCGAAAACCTGACGAACGGTAAGCAGGAAAATAGCCTTTAATCACAGCAGAAACTAACGGTAGTGTTCCGGAAGCGGCTCCGGATGCCCCGCCGGAAGTGGTCAATTATATAAGTGACCAAACCCTTGACCAAATCCATGCATGCGACACATCAAATAGCGGCTTTTTCAATAACCTGGTGAACAGTAAGCAGGAAAATAGCCTAAGATCACAGCGGAGACTACCGGTAGTGCTCTAGAATCAGTTCCGGATGTCCCGCCGGAAGTGGTCAAATGTAAAAGTGAACCAAATCCAGGCATACAACACATCAAACCGCGGCTCTTTAGATAACCTGATGAAGGGTTAGCAAGAAAATGGTTTCAGACCATATTTGAGACAACCAGTAGTATTCCGGAACCGGTTCCAGGTGTCTTGCTGGAAGTGGTCAAATGCATATAGGAGCCAAACCCATGCATGCGACATATCAAACCACGGCTTTTTCGATAACCTGATGAACGGTTTACAAAAAATAGACTCAGATCACATAAAAGACTACCGGTAGAACCCGTTTTGTATGTCCCGCAAGAATGACCAAAATATAAAATGAATCAAATCCATGCATCCACATCAATTTTCGGCTTTTCAGAAAACCTGTTGAACAGTTAGCAAGAAACTAGTCTCAGACCATATTTGAGACAATAGGTACAGTCTTGGAACCGGTTCAGGGTATCTCACAGAAAGTGGTAAAAACAGTTAAAATAATCAATGCAAGTGATAAATATGTGTAAGAGAACAAAATCTTGACAAAACTGATGCAGGCTCATCAAATCACACCTTCTCATATTACTGAGGTGTAAATGTACAGTAGAATGGGGGTTGCATGAGAAAATTGAAATTTAATCGCATCAACCTCGAGCAAAGTTTTTCAATTCCCTTTTGCATCTAAATTTTGATCCGACTGATTATTCCTCGCGCTCTGTGATATGGTTCTAATTTGAATTGTATTCAGTACGAAAAATTTTACTTGCTTCCATTTTTTGGGCAATTTTTTTTTAATCTAGTAAGCAATGATAATAAAATATAGCCTGAAGTGTGCAGGACAAAGTTTATCGAAGACTGTAAAGTGATTTTTGGTTGTGAAATAAATTATATTTTTAAGCTTGTTATTATCGTGTTGGTATTGATGGGTCTCCAGTAATAGTAAAGGGGGTCACGCAGTCAACTAAGAGGTCTGATATTTTTCAGCTTTGCCTATAAATTGAACATAACACCGTAAATATGTGCCATCTGCAAGTTTTCCAACTCGACGGTGGCTTGGATAAAATTCTTGCTTTTATAAATAAAGCATTCACAGGATTCAGGATGCTTACGTCGACGGAAAGATCATGAGTACATATTCGACGAGAAAGGCACTATCACCACTAGGTGGATTAATCCGGGTTTTATTCTCAAGTTAGGGTATTTTATCCAATAGTGGAATCTTAACCTGTAGTGGGCCCCTAGCAATTATTCTCAAATTTCCCGCTCAAATCTGCTTCAACCGGTAAACTTCCACCGGAAGACCATGGCTCAGCAGTTCCATGTAATCAAACTAAGCTACTACTTACCTTACCGGTCAGGCTAAGGCCGGGGTGGCCTCTGCTGTACATAGTAGCCGCCTCCATTCCACTCGGTCCATGGCTGTTTGCCTCCAGTTCCGCACTCTGCGTAGGGTCCGCAGATCGTCCTCCACTTGGTCGACCCACCTAGCTCGCTGCGCTCCACGTCTTCTTGTTCCGGTCGGATGACTCTCGAGAACCATTTTAGTCGGGTTGCTATCCGACATCCTGATGACGTGACCCGCCCACCGTAGCCTCCCGATTTTCGCGGTATGGACGATGGTTGGTTCTCCCAGCAGCTGATGCAGCTCGTGGTTCATTCGCCTTCTCCAAGTCCCGTCTTCCATCTGCACTCCGCCGTAGATGGTACGCAACACCTTCCGTTCGAAAACTCCAAGGGCGCGTTGGTCCTCTGCACGTAGGGTCCATGTTTCGTGCCCATAGAGGACTACCGGTCTAATCAACGTTTTGTAGATGGTTAACTTCGTGTTACGGCGAACTTTATTCGATCGTAGAGTTCTGCGGAGTCCAAAGTAGGCACGATTTCCTGCCACAATGCGCCTCTGAATTTCTCTGCTGGTGTCGTTGTCGTCGGTCACCAGTGAGCCCAAGTACACGAATTCTTCAACCGCCTCGATTTCATCACCGTCGATATGAATTCGGGGTGGCGGGCGCGGTGATTCCTCCCTCGAGCCCTTTGCCATCATGTACTTTGTCTTCGACACATTAATGACTAATCCGATTCGCCTGGCTTCACTCTTTAGTCGGATGTACGTTTCCGCCATCGTCTCAAATTTACGAGCAATAATATCAATATCATCGGCGAAACCAAGCAGCTGAACGGACCTCGTGAAAATCGTCCCACTCGTGTTTATCCCCGCTCTTCTTATTACACCCTCCAAAGCAATGTTGAACAGCAAGCACGAAAGACCATCACCTTGCCGTAACCCTCTGCGAGATTCGAAGGGACTCGAGAGTGTCCCTGATACTCGAACTACGCACATCACTCGATCCATCGTCGCCTTGATCAACCGTATCAGTTTATCCGGGAATCCGTATTCGTGCATAATCTGCCATAGCTGTTCTCGATCGATTGTATCATACGCCGATTTGAAATCGATGAACAAGTGATGTGTGGGCACGTTGTATTCGCGGCATTTCTGCAACACCTGGCGGATGGCGAACATCTGGTCCGTTGTAGCGCGTTCACCCATAAATCCAGCCTGATATTGCCCCACGAACTCTCTTGCAATCGGTGATAGACGGCGGCATAAAATTTGAGAGTATCTTGTAGGCAGCGCTCAGTAGTGTGATCGCGCGGTAGTTCCCGCAATCCAACTTGTCGCCCTTTTTGTAGATGGGACACACGATACCTTCCATCCATTCCTCCGGTAATACTTCCTCCTCCCAAATCTTGGTAATGACCCAGTGTAGTGCTCTCACCAGTGCTTCTCCACCGTATTTTAGAAGCTCGCTTGGTAGTTGATCTGCTCCAGCGGCTTTGTTGTTTTTCAACCGGCCAACCTCCTCCTCAATCTCTTGAAGGTCAGGGGCCGGAAGTCTTTCGTCCTGTGCACATACTCCTAGATCTGTTACCACGCCACCTTCGGTACTTGCAACGTCGCCATTGAGGTGCTCATCGTAATGCTGCCGCCACCTCTCGACCACCTCACGCTCGCTCGTGAGAATATTCCCGTGATTATCTCGGCACATGTCGGCTTGTGGCACAAAGCCTCTGCGCGAGCGGTTCAGCTTCTCGTAGAACTTTCGTGTGTCCTTAGCGCGGTACAGCTCTTCCATCGCTTCGCGATCTCGTTCTTCCTGCTGGCGCTTCTTCATCCGGAAGACTGAGTTCTGTCTGTTCCGCGCCTGTTTGTAACGTGCCTCATTCGCTCTCGTACGGTGTTGCAGCATTCTCGCCCATGCTGCATTCTTCTCGTTTTTCAACTGTTCACATTCGCCGTCGTACCAGTCGTTTCTGTGATTCGGAGTCGCGAAGCCTAGTGCTGTAGCCGAGGTACTACCTATGGCGGATCGGATGTCCCTCCAGCCATCTTCAAGTGTAGCTGCGCCAAGCTGCTCTTCCGTTGGTAGGGCCACTGCTAACTGCTGCGCGTAGTCTTGAGCCACTTCTACGTTACGAAGTTGCTCGATGTTGAGCCGCGGCGTTCGACTTCGACGAGTGGTGATAACTGTCAAAAGTTTTGAGCGCATGCATACAGCGACTAAGTAGTGATCCGAATCTATATTCGCACTGCGGTATGTGCGGACGTTGGTTATATCTGAGAAGAATTTACCGTCGATTAGAACGTGGTCGATTTGGTTTTCTGTTTGATGGTCGGGTGATCTCCAGGTGGCTTTGTGGATATCTTTGCGGGGGAAGAAGGTGCTTCGGACTACCATACCACGGGAGGCTGCAAAGTTTACGCATCGCTGGCCGTTATCATTCGATACGGCGTGCAGGCTGTTTCGCCCGATTACCGGTCTGTACATTTCCTCCCTTCCTACCTGCGCGTTCATGTCGCCGACAACGATTTTCACGTCACGCGGCGAGCAACCATCGTATGTTTGCTCTAACTGCGCGTAGAACGCTTCTTTCTCGTCATCAGGTCTCCCTTCGTGTGGGCAGTGGACGTTGATGATGCTGTAGTTGAAGAAACGGCCCTCAACTCTCAACATGCACATCCTTGCATTGATCGGCTGCCACCCGATCACACGTTGTCGCATCTTGCCCAACACTATAAATCCTGTTCCCAGTTCATTGGTGGTGCCACAGCTTTGGTAGAAGGTAGCCGCTCGATGCCCGCTTTTCCACACTTTCTGTCCAGTCCAACAAAGTTCCTGCAACGACACGATGTCGAAGTTGCGGGGATGTAGTTCGTCGTAGATTATCCTGTCACATCCTGCAAAACCTACCCGGTCAACCATTTCACAAATTTCGTTAAAGTTCTTTACCAATATATAAAGAATAACGTCGACTATTCTTTACAGATTATTACTTTACATATATTCAAACAACTTCATCGATCGATAACGAAACTTGAAAAATGCCCTTTATCGGTCAAAAGATAAAAACCTTTACCGAAACGTAACTTAATTTCGTTAAATTTCATGTTGTCGCTTGAACTTTGGTTTTCTTCGTGAATATTTATCGGAACATATTCAATTTCCGATATCAACGTAACTTTGCATATTGATATCGAAGAACAAAGATTAGTCACGACACTCCTTTACCGTTCTGTTCGGTATCGTTGGGTGAAGCTGAGTAAAGGTGTTCTGATATCTCATATGACAGGAGCAATGTTTTGGTTTTGCTCGAATTAGAAAAAAAATAAAATGAAACCAAGGATAAATCAAGATGGTTACTCCTTGGATTTCTCCGAGCTCGAAAATACAATGGAAAATGCTTCCTAGGTCCGGATTAGGCCACAGCTCACCGGATTGCTCCCCGGGACAGCAACATCAGTAGAAATACATATTGGTAGGTATTCTGGTCGTTTTATTGGCAGTAGGACGCCACCGCCGTGTTGCGTTATTTCCGTTCACCGGCAAAACTCACTCCGTTCGGGAACCCTGTGAAAGATCCGAACTTTATTTGATTATACCCAGGTAACCAATAAGCATTTAAATAAGCTGTATTTCAGCTATAAAACTGCATTATATCTGCTTGCTGCTGTATCATAGCAGTTCGACTGCTGAATTGCTCTGAATTAGCAATTCAAATGCTGCTTAAAATCTGACAGCTGTTGTGTAGCATTTCAAATGCACGATATTTTTTGGTTAACAAGCATCCTAACTGCTACTTTATTGCCACAAAACTGCTAAGAGAGATGAGCGATGCTAAAACTGTTACACATTTCAACTTTTCAATTCATGTACCACGACTATAGGATCCATTACCATTCAGATGTCCTATCATTTACTAGTAGCAACAAAATAAATCAATGAGAGAACAAATATTTTCCAAATAAATCGCATGGAATAAGAAACCAATTATGCCGTCGTGTATTATGTGGATGGTTTAATTATCAGCACTTCTCCGAGCCGTTGTCCGGGCACAGCAAAATAACTGCCGGTGTGGTGCTCAAGCCTTTAATAGATCAAAAAATCAACGCACATTATCTGATCGTTTATAGCTCATCCGGTAGCGCGGCTCAGCATCATCATCTGCCAGAGGATTGTGGGATCGAATCCCAATTTCAGCGGGAACAGCAAAAAACAACTGCAAAAATAAACAACAGCCCCAAAGTCGCACAGGAGAGTGTGAGTAAAAATAGAAAGGGAAGAATATGAAGCGACTGAAATGCGCAGGGGAAAATATTTTTGTTTATGTTCGATTTTTTGGGGATAGGAAAGATAAGCATTTAATCAGCCGTATATTGGGCCAAAACCTGCATTAATTTAGCACTTATGGCGCATATACGACATATAAGCATTTAATAACCAGCAGTAAAGGCGCATATAGTGCTAAATAAATGCAATTTTAACTGCTTATTGGTTACCTGGGTAATTATGTTTTATTTGATTAATTATGGTTTCTCAATATGATGTTTATTCAGTTCGTCAAAGCCGGATACATTTTTTAATAATTCTGTTGTGGCTTTGGAAACTGCTAAAGGCTAGTAATTTTTTGGGTATTTGAATGCATTTGGCCACCCATAATCATTGTAATACCGTGTGACTCAGTAAGTAACTATATAAACATAACATCTCCCAGTTCCTATAAATGTAAGTTCAATTCCCAATTTAGGAAATGATTACAAAAAAAATCATAATAAACATGAACAGGAAGAGTGGGTGGTGGGTGAGGTGGCTTTTTTTAGCTTTTTTGAATGATTATGACAGGTCGGTAAAGTAGAACCCACTATTTTTAATATCGATGTGTCGTCAAAAATATTTATCAATCGATATCGAAGTAACTTGGTTGTTATTTAAATTTCTTTATGAAACGATGTCGATCGCTATCGATTTTCGGTATGAACGTCTTTAAAGGTCGTTATAAAGAAATGTAAAGATTTTTAAAGAAATGGTTGATCGGGTAGTGACTTGCAATTCCATGTTCCAAGTTTCCAATCGTAGTCCTTATTTCGTCGCGTGGGTCTTTGCCGATTGTATCGAGTCGTATTTTCTCCTATGTTATTCGCAATGGGGATTTTTACGGGTGGCTTATTGGGCCTACGCCAACACTCCTGTCTCGCCGGAGGGCCATCGTGCCAGTTCTGTTTAACGTCCCAACCAACACTGGGACGACCACGCTGATGGGGCTACCACCTTGGATCTAGCTGGGCGTGGTGCAGCGTTTCTTACTCAGCCGCTGGATGCCAGAACAGACGCTGTTTGAGCCGCACCTCCTTGGTGAACAGACACTCGGATCGTACCTCCTCAATCTAGCTGAAGTCATAAGGACAACAGTGCCCAGGCTGCACTACTAGCTAAGCACACAACTCTTAGCTGGCGGTCTTTGTCATCGCTTGACCCGTGGAAGCATGAGGTAGGAACTTGTGAGGACCAGAGCTATATTGGACGCTCTCCTTATCGACTCACCGTTTTGAAGCCCAAACTAAGCTACTAAGGGGTCCACTATTGGTTAAAATACCCTATACTGAGTTATACTCTGGGGGAGAGGTCTCATACCACCATAGAAAATGTCTTTTTTCCCCACATAAAGATGTGGTTCCATTTGTTGGTGAGATGAAGACTATCAAACCTCCATAGAAACATTTCCAGCCGTCAAAAACCTTCACACTCGCCTTCACATGCCAAATGTGTTTTTTATTTGCTTGATTGGTTCTCAAGTTATGAAATGTGAGATTTAGAATTTTCATGCTCACTCAGAATCAATCGACCGTTCATCCGCAAGTCCTAGGTGCTCCAAGCAACTTTGCTGAAGTTCTGAATCTGGAGTTGACTGCACCTAAACTGCCCCCATTTGCATAAAAGTCCCATGTGACTAGGAAACCCAGCAAAGATGAGACTGTTATACGAATAGGCTTATTGTAGCTGTTATTCCGTAGTGCAATGGTCAAAACACTTAACGCGTGAGAAAGTAGAAAATCCGTGTTATTTCCGGAATCTGTATAAAAAAAATCCTGAGTCTTACGTAGTTTTCTCTCGAATCTAATTCGCTAAGATCAAGTTTTATTTTATCCTATAAGGGCCGGTATACAGCAATATCATACTAAGGGATCGGTTCGATTCCCGGTCGGTCCAGGAACTTTTTACAATGGATATTTACTTGACTTCCTTGTAGTATCTGCGTATAGTATCTTTGTGCCTGCCACACGATAAACACATGTAAAATGGACATTGACAGAGGAAGTTATCTGTTAGTAACTGTATGTGGAAGTAAAGTGATCATAGCACACTGAGGTGAGAAACAGGCTTTGCCTCAGTGCGGATCTTGCGACAAGAAGATGAAGAAGAAGAAAAATCCAAGGCACACAGTTTTTGAAGCACTGAAATACCTACGCGCATTACCTACGAAAGTTCTCTTTTCGATACCAGAGCTAGTAAAAGTAGTGAATACTTTTATATGGCATATCCACGCCGTCATTTTGTGAAAAATGACTATTGAGGAGTGAAAGCAGTCTCGGCGCGTCAAACCAATGATTGAAAGCAGCTTTCATGTTAGCAGTTTCAATGCTGTAAATTCTATTTATTTAAGTAAATGTTTCTTAAATTCTAATGATTAATACGTACATTTTGGTATTTAATTTACGCTTTTCGTAGATGCTACCTTATGCCAACAGTGGTACTATTTTCTACTCTCTTCTTCTCTTTTAACGTCAATCCGTGTTGCCAGTTTTATAGAACATTTGAACCACAACGATGACCATATAATTATATGGCTTATATGGTATTTTTTCACAAACATAATAACTCAGTAAAAAAAGTGGATTCCAAAAATTTCAGCTTATAAAATTACTTTCTCAAAAACATTTTATTATTTTTTTTCCGCGAGCCTGGGCTTAGTTTTTTTGGTTTCCTGAGAAAATTTGCTTTTATTTTCATAAATAAAAACTTTGTTTCTACGATACTTCGTCCTTGAGTTATGATTTTTCAAAGAAAAGGCTCATATGGCACATTTGGACATTTTTCACAAAATTGGCCATAACTAAAAAACGAAAGAAAGTGCTTTCCAAAAATTTCAACAATTAAAGCTTTTGAAATTACCTTCCCAAAACATTTTTTTGAAAATTTTCCTCGAGTTTGGGCATAGTTTTTTTGGCTTTTATTCAACGGTGGAAAACTTTTACCAGTTCATTTTTTTATACCTGCGTATGGTGCATCGTTCTTGAGTTATGATTTTTCAAAGTAAGTAGTGTCAGGGGAAAACAAAAAAAAATCCACCTGAGTTTTCCGGGACAATAGGCGACCCTCAATTTTACTCAAGTTTTTTATTCATATATCCATGAGCCCTGCCTGTGGAAAAAGTTCCATGAAAATCTGACACACTTCGTCCCAATTTGTACGGTAATAAAAATAAATCCTCAGTTGTTACCAGTCTCCACAAAATGTTCCGTCATTTTTCCAGTCGACACATGTCCTGGTCATTTTCTGTGGTCAATTTCGTCATGAAAATAAGAAAAACGAACTTATACTCTACCTCATCCTCATCCCGTCGGTGTAATTGTGGCCACAATAACAAAAACACAATCCGGTACGACATCAGCAGTAGCTGCAGCAACACGTCGTTGATAATAATCCTTTCAGCGCTCACATGTCCGCCTTCGGACCGGCCTTGATCCGCGAAATCCTCTCTAGGATTTTCAAAAGGGACTTTTTTTTTATTATTGCAATTCTTCTCTGCGGCACGCAGGCAGGCAGTTGTTCTGCTGGTTGTCCCTGAAAAAACGTCGGAGCACACACAGGGTCACCACCGCACCGCAACGCACCGGTCTCTTCTGATCAGATGTAGGTAGGCATGTTTGTCAACCGGTTCGACCGAGCAGATGCACACGCGCGTATAAAGCAGGATTCGAGGCGACGTCGCGTCGGAGTGCACCCGGCTTGTGAGTATAGTTGCACATGCAAAATTTTAAACACGTTTTTGCGATACTTTTTTTCGCTCTCTTTTCGATTCGTTTAGCTTCACTTCACCCAACCACTTGAGCACATCTGTTGCGCTTCCTGCTGGCAGCAGTATCAAATCATCCAATGCACTCCAGGCTGCTGGTTGACGATTGTATATGCACTCTCCCACTACTGAGCTCTTCACTTTAAATTTAGCATTCACTGTCACCAGTAACCGCACTAACTATGACGTTTGAGTCATTCAATTGATTCTTCTGGAACTGAAACAGGGGATCCGCGGGGATCCAAGTAAGTTTGGCTGTGTCGGAATCATAAAACTCATAATTTATTTCACACGAAATTTTGTGGCCTAAGTATATATCTTAAGCTTATGCCATAAGCCTTAAGGCAATAGCTGAAATACGAAAAGCTGCATAAGACATTTCCTCCTTAGAATTATCATTGACTCTTTATTATGGGGATTTTCAACCCGAGGCTGGTTCATTCTCTTCTTCCTGGGAGGAAATGTTACTTCCTCTATGTTACTGCACTCTTAAAAAATGGTAAGTGTTGCTCTCTAGAACTAGTATCTCTATAAAAGTACAATTTGGAAATATTCTAAAGGAGATTTGACAACGCTATAACCTAGAAGCATTGGGAATGCTTCACTGGAAGCATTGTAAATGCTTCCCTAGAAGCATTAGAAATGTTTTCTGAGAAGCATTAAAAATGCTTTCACAGAAGCTTTAGAAATGCATTGGAAATGCATCCTAGGAGCAGCAGAAATGTGTATCAAAAGTGATTTAAGGTTGTTCCTTGGGTTGTTCGTAAATTACATGATTTTTGAACACATTTCGAACAAATTTCTGAAGAAGTTGTAACTAAACTGCTGGAGAAGTTTCTGAAAAGTTTCGAAGAAAGTCTCCGGCTTAGTTTTAAGGAAAACTTTACATCCTTAGAAGAAATCCTAGAACGATTCTTTGAACTTTTTCAGACATTTTCTGTAAGATCGGTAAAAATTCTGTAAATTTTGATTCATGGCAGAAATTCTCAAATTTCTCAAATGATGTGTTTCAAAATAAGCTACCAATGGTCACTAAGAGTAATGTTCATCTAAACTCTCTGAGAAAGTCTCGTTTTTTTATGGTTTATAGGGGAAATTACCTATTCTCGGCCGTTTTGTTCTCTTCGTCTTGGGTGGTTTTTTGAAGTGGTGGCCTTAAATCCTTCCCAACTAAGCTGAATTATATGACCAATATTCAGGCAATTCGGCTGTCAAAAACCCCTTATGACGAAGAGAACAAACCTGCCGATAATACCCAATGTCACCCTATTGAACAAACATTTTTTTTTCCATGGAGGTATATTAGACAGATTTTTTTTTATGAAAAAGATCTGATAAATTCAGCAGAAGCATATTTGGCAGATTGCTAAGGCGCTGTCCATAAACTACGTAGACTCATTTTGGGCAATCTCAGACCCCCCCTCCCCCTCCGTAGACTTTTGTTCATACAAAATTTTCGAAATTTTTATGGAGCGTAGACTTTGGCCAGACCCCCCCGTCCCCCTTAGAGTCTAAATAGTTTATGGACAGGCCCTAAGATAATAGACAGTCTTCGGATGATTTTGTTGTGACACTCTACCGAAAAACATCCAGAAATATTTCCTTCTTTTATTCATAGGCTATTCTTTCTATTTTTGACATTCAGACATTAGTTGGCGTTGAAACTGCCAATATTTTATCAAAGATTTTTCATTCTTTGAGTCATAGACTGGTTTTTCGACTAATACTGATACTGACCGTGGCATGTTTACTTCAGTTCATCATTTATTTTTCGTTCTTGTACCGACTTTTCGAACCCTCTAAGCAGAATACCCTCTTCGAAAGAGTGTAATCAGTTTCGTACCTTTTAATTCCAACATAGGGCGGAATTAAAAGGTCCTCCTCTCCTCTTCCTCTTCTTGGCGTAACGTCCTCACTGGGACAAAGCCTGCTTCTCAGCTTAGTGTTCTATGAGCACTTCCACAGTTATTAACTGAGAGCTTCCTCTGCCAATGACCATTTTGCATGTGTATATCGTGTGGCAGGCACGAAGATACTCTATGCCCAAGGAAGTCAAGGAAATTTCCTTTACGAAAAGATCCTGGACCGACCGGGAATCGAACCCGTCACCCTCAGCATGGTCATGCTGAATACCCGTGCGTTTACCGCCTCGGCTATATGGGCCCTGGAATTAAAAGGTACGAAACTGATTACACTCATTTGAATCCCGAGCAGAAGGGAATAACAACAGCATAAGGAGCTGTGTTATTTGGGAAAAATAACTGAATAATAAAATCGATTATTTTCAAGTTATTACCATAACATACTGTGTTATAAACTTGTCTGTCATAAGCGGCAAAATAACAAAATCCATAACAAAAAATGTTCCTGGAAAACCATTTCAATATGTAACTTGTTTTGTTAGTTTTAATAACAACTTAATAACAGCGAATTCGGAAAATATTTCAATAACAAATTTTGATATTAATATGTTACTGGTAATAATCGCTAATAACATGAGGTTCATCACTCTGACGTAAGAAATATTTGAAATGATCGAAAAATACTATATTCATCTTTTAATTCATTCTAAGAGATTTGAAGTCGCAAGATAATGGAACTTTAGTAATTTGTTTATTATCAAATACGACTAGCTTCGATTTCCACCTATTAATATATAAACTTTATACTTTAATTGTTTTCGGAGCACGTGTGACCTTTTTTTAGCATAGAAACTGAAGAATTTTTAGAATGCTCAACAGTTTTGCAGAATTTTTTTGGGATATTGGAAAAATTGTACAGATTATTACAATTTTCCTGGAAAGATTGTTTTAATTCCTCCGATTTTTTCCTGGATTCAAGAATTATGTCGAATATTCCTCCTGGATTCTACAAGAATTCCTCCAAAAATTTTGCTATAACTTCTCCTGAACTTCCTCTGATGATTCCTACAGGACTTTCACCAGAAATTTTTGCAATATTTTTTTTTTCTAAAATTCCCTTATTTATTTCTCTAAAGATTCCGTCAAAAAATCCGTTCATGTTTATTAAATGACTTTGTCATAAAATTCTTCCAAAAATTTGTCGACAGATTTGGTCATAAACATTTCCATAAATGACTCTAAAATCTTCCAGAAATTTCTCCGAGAGTTCTTTGACGGAATCTTTCATGGATTTTCAAAGACTCCTCTAGAAATTCCTCCAGAGTCCTGCATAGAATCCCTTCAATGCAATGGTTTCTTCAGAATTTCTTGTGATCATTAGTCCTGAAGTTTATCTTAAGATTTCTCTGAAAATTTCTTTGAGGATTTCACCATGAGTTTTTTTCCGAAGGATTCTCCAGGAGTTTTTCAAAAGATTCTGCCAAGAATCCTAATAATTGCTCAGAAGAATTAACTTCGGAATTTCTAAGAAAATTGCGCCAGTAGCTCTTCTGAAGACTTCTCCAGAAATTTATCGAAAGGTTCCTCCAGAACTTCCAAGTGCTTATCCGCAAATTATTTAAGGAATTCTTAAAAGGAGTCTCGCAGGAATTTTTTTTTAACTGAATACAAAAATAGAACAACACAAAGGGACAGGTCATAATTGTAGAATTGTTGCTGTAATCTCAAAACTTGTTACTGTTGTGCTATTGCTGATAAGTTGATCAATAGTACAACAATAACTAAACTTGTACTTCAACAAAACATGTTATTTAAATGTAATTTAGTTAATGTATATCAATAGCTTGATTATAACAAAATGAGATTGTCCAACAAAATTTGTTATGGAAAAGCTATGCCTTGATAATTTAATAATAACAAAACAAGATATAAAAACAGGTTATGTGATTTCGTAGTTATTAACTTGCTATTCTCCTCTGCTCGGGATTTATTTTTCGGCCAAATGGCGTTCGGCCAATTGACCCGGAACCGAAATTCAGACAGCATTATTTCCGAAATTACTGTCTTGAATCTCAGAATTGAATTTATCACAAAAAAGACGAATCAGATCACTTAGGGTTGGAATGGAGCTCGCAAAAACTAAAGAAACAAAGCCTTAAAATTTTATTAGATTCGGTGAACTTAGAAAAAAAAAACATACGAAAGTTTATTATGAAACTTGTAGGACAAATTCTGAAGTTTCAGTTTTAAATAAACTTCTTATTAATTCATAGGAGACTCTACATAACAATTTCTGACAGCAAGAAGTTTCTCTCTGGCACAATAAGAACTGCTGTTGGATTCAATTAGGTAATCATGGAAGAATTATTAATGTTGGCGTGGTTATAAGTAAGGAGTTTATCCACTAGGTGTCACAGGGGTGTTCATAATTTCATTCACTGCAATGGAGAGTGCAAAATTTTTCATCCGATGCCTCCAGGAATTCCTTTTGGGATTCCTCCAAATAATTCGGGAAGTCGTAAAAAATTTTTTGATGGAGTTCCTCGTAAAAAACCTCCAGTTATCCAATCTCCGGAAGGGCTTGGCACATGCATTTAACGATGAATTCAACGTTGAAAATTGGGAGTCGTGAGTTCGAGTCTCACCGGAGTACGTGGATTTCTTTTCATAATTTCAAGACTCAATTTCTTTGTTCATCGAGCACATGTTCTGTTGTGCACATGGATGCCAAAGCATTTTCAACAGTGTAATTTCCCACATGGCTTGGTCAGCCAAAGCAAAATCAAGAAATAGACATTTGATGAATTCAAATTTCATTTGATTTCTGCGATTCTTCCACCAGAAGCGCTAGTGTTCGATAGCTTGACGTTTGATAGTGTACCTACATGTTGCAGGCGATGTGTGAAGTAGTGTGCTTCACGCGGTTCTACTATAGCATTGGGCAAGTTTGGCTGAGACATCGATTTTTGTGAATCGAATTGAATCGTACCAGCAGAATCAATTCACCAATTTAATCGAATGCTTTGAATCGATGTTTTCACATCGATTCGATATTATAAAATGTTGCAAAACCATAAAATGATCCGTTTGCAGCATATCAAAAATTGAGATTGTACATCGAACTGTCTCTGGAGGAATTCCTGGATGAATCCGTGGAGGAGTTCTTAAAAAAATCCTGGAGGAATTCCTACAGGAATATCTGAAGAATCCCTAGAAGAAATCTTGTAACGATAGTTGGCCGCGGTTAGCTCAGTTCCCTACTAACGGAACGGTACGAAAATATGAAAAACTATACCAACTAAAAACCCTTACAAAAAAGAAACTAAATCTGCCAAACTGCGGTATCCGTGGCCAAAAATGTCACTAAAGTAAGCAACAGAGGGAGGCAGGTAATCACCCACGCAAAACCAAATCGTAATCAACCAGATCGTACGGCTTACCTGCTTCACTTCCGTAGCGAACCGGCTTCGACCAAAACCCTAAAACAAATAATTAAACAAAATCACTTAAGCGCCAACGCACGCATCCGTGCGATGTGAAATTGTCTGTTGAAGCCTTTTCCCGGTCAGCTCACTCAGGGCAGGTCTAACGGACGCGATCCACTCCCAATAACTCTCCCAAAAGAACAGAACTTCGAATGCGGTAACTGAATGATCAAACTGACCAACAACTTGATTGATGTTCACAGTATTGGATCCTACTATATTGCTCAACCATTTTTGGACTACAATCTAATAATTTTTGATCTTGTGCGCGCACTTTGTACTAGTACTAGTAATAAAAGGAAAAATCTAACCTGACCGGTGACCTGGGGTCACCCCCTGCTGTCTGGTACGGCTGGTGGTTCCACAACGGAACGCTGCTGGGCGGGATGTGGCTGGACTACGTCGACAGCTACCCGACGGGGATCACCGGCGGTTGCCGATGGTATCGAGATGGAACGCTGGATCACTTGGGCCGAACGTGACTGGAATGGCTCGTCAGTCGTCCGATGAAGATCGCCGGCGCGATCGATGGAATTGGCCGGGACCGAGGGAATGCTCAGTCCGACCCGATCGCCGGTAGTTGACGGTGGCTTGTTGGAGATACTCACGGTTGGAATCAAACCTCTGCGCTGGACCAAGTCGACAGCCGTCGCTCGTCGAGGATCGCCGGTAGTTGGCGGAGGCTTGAGGTATTCGCAGTTGGAAACAAACCTATTCTGGGCTGGACCAAGTCGACAGCCGTTCGATTAGGCTCGCCAGCGGATGCTGACGGAAAAGAGCAAACGGCTTCCGGCTCGGATGTTCGCAGAGAGTGTATCGTAATGGACGACAGAAAGCACCAGCGTGGGCTGGATGATGGTGAAGGCGAGGCTTGGTCGAACGTTGACAGTCGAGACTTGCGACCCTTACCGGCTTGTGCCGATGGGCCCCGGAATGACCGTGGCGTTGGCAGGCTGCTTTTGGTCCTAGCAGTAACGGAACACATGCACCACAGACCACGGATGTCGCTTGTCGCGGTTTCTGACCTGGCACAAACACCTTCGTTCGAAGGAAAACCTTCAAACGAAAACTATTAATATTCTATTGAATTACTCGTGAAACATCACTTTTTACCTTTTAAACTCGATCTCGAATCGCACGCCGAGTATTACTTCTATTTTCAGCTTTTCAGCTATCACTTTTGGGCACAGCCAATTTTCTCAACTTTACTACACAACGACCAAATTGCAAGAGGTCTGATCAGTTAACGTATGCTATCAAGTAAACTCCCCCAAGAGGGCGGCCACATTGTTGGCCTTTGTTCGCAACTGATGAGGCAAATCAGTTGGTTCAGTTTTGATGAGTAAGTGGGAGTGAATTTAAATTAAAAACAACAAACGCTTCGCGAATTTGATCGGTTGCGGTCCGAGCTAGACGATCCGCAGTGTAACGCACGTAACTCCTGGCTTCATATTTCATCGATGATGCTGTGAGTTTTACTGCCAGCATCTTTTCCTATTGCAAACCGTTACAATCTGGGATGAATATTGAGGGATTCCTGGAGAAATTCTTAGAGAAAATTCTGGAGATATTCTTGAAAGAACTCCTGGATGATTTTTTGGAAAAATCGCTGGATAAATCCCTAAAGCAATTTCTGGAATAACCTCAGGAGGTATGTCTGGAGGACCTTATGGACAAATTCCTGGCAGAATCCTAGGTGGAACTCCTGGAAAAATCCCTAGAGGAATTCTTGAAGAAATCCCTGAATGAATCCCTGGAAAAATTTCTGAAGAAATTCCTAGAGGAATTCTCCGAAAACTATTTCTGGAGGTATTCTTGGAGAAATTTCTGGAGGAATCGTCGGAACGATTTCTGGAAGAATCTCTCGAAGAACCCTCAAAGGAATCCCTGGAGAAATTTCTAAAGGTATTCCTAGAGAAGTTCCCAGAGGAATTCCTGGAAGAAACCCTGGAAGAAATCCTGGAGGAACCCCTAGAAAAAATCCTAGAGGAATTTCTGAATAAACTCATGAAAGATTTTCTGAAGGAATCCATGTATGATTTCCTGGAGGAATTACTGTAGGAATTTTCGCATGAATACCTGGATTAATTCCTGGAAGAGTTCCTTGTGGAGTTCCTGAAGAAATACCTGGGGTAATCCCTGGAAAAAATCTTGGTGGAATTCCCGGAGGAGTTTCTGGAGAAATGCCTGATGGAATGCCTGGAGGAATACCTGGAATAATTCCTTAATAAATTCCGAAAGGAATTCTTGGGGCAATTTCTGAAGGAATCCCTGGAGGATTCCTGGAGAAATCCTTGAAAGAATTTATAGATGAATCTCAGAAGGAATTCGTGCAGGAATCGCTGTAGAAATTCTTGGAATAATTCCTGGATAAACTGCGAGAGAAATTCCTAGTAGTTTCTGGGAGAAATTGCCGTAGGTGTTGTGGAGGTATTTCTAAAGGAATTCCTGGAGGAATGCTTAGAGCACTCCCAAGAGGAATTCCTGAAGAAATGCCTGGAGGAACCCCTGGAGAAATTCTTGGAGACATTCTGTAGGAATTCCTGGAGGAATCTCTAGAGAAATTCCTTGAGGAATCTTTAGAGGATTTCCTTGAAGAACTACTGGAGCACTTTCAGGAGGAAATCCTAGAGAAATCTGTAGAAGAATTTTTCGAGGTTCTCATGAGGAATACCTGTAGGAGTCTCTAGAGAAATTGCTAGAGGAATTTCCGGACGAATCACTGTAAGAGTTTTTAGAGGAATCCACGTAGGAATTTCCAGAGGAATCCTGGATAAATTTCAGGAGAATTCCCTTGAAGAATTCTTGGACGAATCCCAGGAACAATTCCCGAAGAAATCCAAGAACCAATTTCTGAGGAAATTCTAACAGGAGTTTCTTAAGAAATCCCAGGAGGAAGTACTGAGGAAATCGCTGAAACTCCAAAGGAAATCTTGAAGGAATCCTAAAAAGAGTACGCAGAGGAACTTTTGGAGTAATCCCTGTATCAGTTGAGTTCTCGGAGGCATTTTCAAAATAATGCTGGGAATTGTTCCCAAAAGAATCGCAGAAGGAATTCCCAGTTGAATCCCTGAAGGAATCTTGGAGAAATTTGTGTAGAAATCCCATGATTATTCCCGGAAGCAATCTCATGAGGAATTCTTAAGGGAATCTCACGAGAGCTTTCTTAACGAATTCCTGGAAGAATTTCTGTAGGAATCCGTGGATAGAAACTTGAAGAAATCCATATCTGCAGTAATTTCTACATAAATTATTGAAGGAAAACTTGGATGGACTTCTGATGGATTTTTTAAAGAAATTCCTGGAATAATTTTGGAATAATCTCTAGTAAGATGTTCTGAAAGAATTTTTGGAAGACGTTTGTGCAGAAATACTTTTCCACATGGAATTGTTGGAGAAATCTCCATCGAAATTCAGGAAGAAATATATGTAAAAATCCTTGAAGAAATCTCTGAGAGAGTTTCTGCAGCAATACCCCCACGGGTCTCTAAAGAAACTCCTGAAGGAAACCTCGGGTACAGCACTTGAACAATCACTGGAGGAACCTTTAAAAACATCCCAGGGCAAATCCTCGAAGGAATTTCTAGCGGAATCCATTGCTGAATTCTTAAAGGAATCTCTGGAGGAATTCAAGATGGATTCACTGCAGCAAGCTATAGAAAAATTCCTCACAGTTTACGAAACTGGGAACAAATCTAAAACAGTAATTTTGATTCCTCAAAACTTCAATGCCTATGTGCATATTCCATATCGGGCGCCCATGCCGCTTAAAAGTCATCTCAAGTTAGCCACTCCCCCTTCCTGGGCCCCACCACAAAAAAAAATCCTCGAAAATTGATAAAACGTTGAGACCATTCTGAAGAAAAATAAAAATTTAATATTTTTGAATCGAAAGAAAAATCGAAGGTAAAAAATCGATTCGGTCGATTTTGTGGGGCTTCAACATCGATTCAAAAAATCGATTAATTGAAACAAAAACATCGATGTTGCGAACATCGATTTAAAATTGCCCAACGCTACTTTTTCCACATGGTATTGTGACTGCAAAGTGGCCATCAGTGTACTTCTATAAGGGAAGTAATAAAATGGGGTATCTTTGATCAGCACGGTAACATTGGTCGGCTTCACCCAAGTTACGAAATATTCAAACATACATTTTTAGTTGAATCAGTTGTAGCTCACGAACAGCTTTTGTAATCTGTTATTATTTTACCTTTAAATGACATAAAATTCATGAAATTTTATTTCCACAAATATATGAATAAATTAATATTTTATTGCCTGTGTTTCATATCATAATGCGATCCATTCTCCAAAATTCATGCTCGATATGGCGATATGATTCATGCTTGGTATGGCCAAAATTTCCTAACTTTTATGGAAGGGCTCCTTTTTAATAAAATGTACGATAAAGGAAATCTTTTATTTTATAAAAATTTGCCTACCTTTAGGCGTTTTTCGTCGTTTTCGGGATTTTAATAATTTAAGAACACAAAAAGTACACAGCTTGTAAGAATTTGAGCAACATATTCATAATAAGGGATTTCGAGTTTAGTGCTTAAGGGTATTTTCAACACTCTCGAACATTGCTTTGGTAACTGCGATGATCCATGTTAACCCTAATCTACAAAATCAAAAACCAGCATAAAAACCTATTTAAATGCCTTAAAAAGTTTTGAAATTCTTTTATAGTCATCCAATAAATACTCAAAGGCCCTGTACTTGTTTTAAACATAAACCATGTAAAATGTGTTTGTACATACAAAGGAATTATTCAAGACTCAAAAGAGAACAATTTGATCAATGTAACCTCGGATTACGATATCCATAACAAAGTCAGTTCTATACAAACTAGATTTCGTTATTTTTACAAGACGTTTCTAAATCACGATGTCCGGCCATTTGGCCGAATGGGTTGCTTGGCCGAATGATGATCAAAAGAATTCAAAGGATCTTTTTGACATTCTAGCTTGGTCTTTCTAGTTTTACCATTCAGGGATAAGTTGGCGATGAAACTGTCAATATTTCATTAGAGATTTTTCCATCTTTATATCGTAGCTGTTCTTTGGAGATATACGGATATGGAGAACAATGACATGGTCACTTGAGTTCATCATTCATTGTTCGGTCAAACGGCATTCGGACAAATGGCATTCGGCCGAATGACCCGAAACCCTAAATCACGTATGAGTACATTCTCTGTGCACTAGGTATACTAGCTTTTTCAGAGGAGGAGTTGAAGGAAATATTCGGTTGTGCCTGTCTGACGATAATATACCGGATTTATACTGACTAGAAACCTGCGAATTCACGTGTACCAAATCATCAACAATATACTGACAAATCACCACTGGTCCCTGCATCATACATCACTTTGACGGTACATTCCCCTAGTCAGCTTCTCTTCATTTCCTCTCCTAGCACAATAACAATGAACTATGTATAGCAGAATCATATCCCGTATAGCAGGGACGAACACTCACACTGGTCTAATACAATTTCACAAGGAATATCTCATTCCAACCTTTTGATCACTTCAAGCTGATCCCTTTTTCTGTGTTCTACTCTTCACCACTCGAAAATCTTCCAACTATTCACCCAAAATCCAACTTCCAGCTGTTTCCACAACTTCCGATAACCGCCACTTAGTCTATCCTCTCAACGGACGTTTTTGCGATCCAAAAACGCGTGCCGCGACGACGCTGATAAAACGAACGTTCAAACCACGTTCGAAGAACTATAAACACAAAACACCGACTAACCGAACGCGGACGGACCGGACCGCCTGAAGCTCGCTACTACAAGCACTAAACCGAACGTGCCTTCACACAACAGTGCCACCACCAGGGGCCTCAACGGACGGACGCCAGACCCAGACTATGGAAGAAAAGCGCGAGGTTTTTGCTCTTTCCACCACCACTACTACCGACCTGGGCTGGCTCTGAATGCAACCCAACAGAGAGACGTACAATCCACCGTCGTCGTCGTTCGTTGTTGCTGTCTCGATTTCTCGCGTTACATTTGAAAAGGGCCTATCCTTAAAATGTAAACAAATCGATTTTGATACCTTTCCATAGCATCCCCCAACAGTAACATACTGTGCAAGCATCACCCGCCTAATCATTAATCTTATCAGAATAAACCCCATCTTCAAAACGGCCGATCATTGCTTTTTTTTTTCAATCATTCATAAGCCCGTGCTCCAAATGGGCCAGTAACGGTAAAATTTTGTTTTCATTTGTTGGTCCTCTCGTTTAAAGGGCCGACAACCGAAAATTTTCCGAACGGCTCTCGGCCCGAGCGCCGAGAGAGCGAATTCTCTCTCTCAAAAACGGCCAATCCTTGATACGATGTCAACAACGGACTCACTCGGGGGGCCAATCCACGCTAAGAAAATTTTAGAAAGACTCACAATAAGGCGTACACCGGGAGAAATTTTTCAAATAAGCTTAACATGTTTATCTATAATTTTTCATATTTTTTTAATAATTTTTAATGCAAACTTGATTATTGAAGCAAAGATGCATCTATTCTTGTATCATTAAAACGAAAAGCACGTTGAAAAATCCGAAAACTGTGAAATACGAATAAGAAATGTGATGGAAAATGTTTGTATCGATTTTTCTCAATGTTTACGTTCTGGGGATAGGCCCTTTTCAAATGTAACGCGAGATTTGTGTGTTTCATATTCATTGTTGTTGGTGTTGTAGCTGCTGCAGTAGCGCTTCTTCCACCAAAAACTAAAAACCTTATTTTTCTCTAGTTTGTTTTGTTTTTGAAATTCACGTAGCCGAGAGCACACGCATCATGCAACGCAGCAACAACGGAGCACCGCAGAAAAGAGCGCCAAGAGAGTTCGAGTCGGGCCCTCTCAAAACGTTTTATCGTTTTCGAACAGCTGATCCGTTGAAAGAAGATGGTGTGTACCTAGTCTTTAAAAAACCGACCGAGACAGAAACGAGAAGCAAGATTGGTGTCTGATGAGGGGATTGCTGTGTGAAGTCATGCCCACTTTGCCGCCGGGGGCTTTTTCTCCGGGGAAAAAGAGCTTTGCGAAGCGACATCTGGACCTGAGAAGGTAGTTCGGGTAAGTGACGTCTAAAGTGTCTCGAGTATACCAAAATGGCGAATCCTGGTCGTTTTGACAGGTCTCCTACTCGATTGGAACTATGGGGATGACAGCAAATCGGCTGTTCCAATTTTGACGTTTCTCCTCTTTGTTATTCCAGACTCGTTAGTGACGATCTTAGAATGGGATACCGTTGGGATGAGAATTAACGGAAACAGTTTGAAACGCGTGTGTCTTCAACTGAGGTTTATTGCAAAGTAAAGTGTTTGGAAAAATAACAATACCTAGTAACTAAGGCAGGGGCGTAGTCAGGGATATCTTGATTGCTTCGAATGCTAACTTGATCACACCCCCTCTCAATCTGATAATCCGATTTTCATTCTTAGCGTCTTGAATCGGTTGTAATCCAGGGCCTTTGTAAAGATGTCTGCAGGTTGGTCCTGTGTTGGGATAGGTTCAATCTTCAAAGTCCCGGAAGCTACGTTATCACGCACAAAATGATGCTTGACGTCAATATGTTTTGTGCGCTTCGTCTCCAGATTCTTCGCCATGTGAATACAACTTCTGTTGTCCTCATATATAGTGACGGGTTTGGCAGGTTCATGCAGGTCTTCAAGAATTCCTAGTAGCCATAGGCATTCGGCAACTGCTGCGCTGAGTGCCACGTACTCCGCCTCGCTAGACGAAGTTGCCACTGTGGTCTGCTTCTTACTGCACCAGGTTACCGTACATCCAAAAACTTGAAATAGGTATCCGCTTATTGATTTCCTGTCCTCAGTGTCCGATGCCCAGTCTGCGTCAACGTACCCCACCAAGGAATGACTTGTAGAGTCGCGCTTGAACTGCAACATCAGATTCTTCGTGCCTTATAAGTAACGGACTATTCGTTTCAGGGCTTGCCAATGCTCATTAGACGGTTGTTGTTGGAATCGTCCGAGATAACCGACAGGATAGCAAATGTCCGGTCGAACGCTCAGCATCACATACATAAGCGACCCAAGCAACTCTCGGTACGGTTGCTTTACTTCGTCTCCTTCTCGATTTAGCATCAGGCCTTTCTCCATCGGGGTTCGAACTGGGTTGCAGTCGGACATTCCAAAACGACTCATCAGCTTCTCAATACTGGCATCTTGAGATAACTGCAGTTTTCCTTCTTCGCGGTTGTAGAAAATCTTCATTCCCAAAAAGTGTCTCAATTCTCCACAGTCCGACATCTCGAACATCGACGCTAAACGTTTCTTCAACTCCATGATCGATTTCAGATTGCGGCCGGCCACTAAAAGGTCATCTACGTACAGAATCAGGATAAGTTCATCTCCATCGTCCAACTTTGTATACAGGCAATAATCGTGTCTTGATCTTTTGAAACCCATCTTGAGGAGTGCATCATTGAATCGGTCATTCCAACATCTAGGTGACTGCTTTAGGCCGTACAAAGATTTCAGCAATCGACAGACTTGACCGGGCTTCGCAGGCACCCCATCCGGGACCTCCATGTAGATTGTTTCCTTTAAACGGCCGTGAAGAAACGCTGTGCGGACATCCATCTGATGGAAATAGTATCGCCGATGTACACCGACTGCCAAAACGGTCCTGATCGTAGCCAGCCGAGCCACCGGAGCGTAGGTCTCTTCATAGTCCTGTCCTTGCTTTTGGAGGTATCCTTTCGCCACAAGCCGAGCTTTGTAGCGAACCGGTCTGCCGTTTTCATCCTCCTTTATCCGAAACACCCATTTGGATTTGAGCGGTTTCACCTCCCTAGGACAGGTCGTCAGCTGCCAGACGTCATTTTTCTTCAGCGACTCCAGCTCACTTGCTACAGCGCGCATCCATTCATCTCGGTCATCTCGACGGGCAATTTGGCCAAATGTTTCGGGTACATCTGAGGATAATGGCACACCAGAAGTTGCTCCGTAACCAACAAAATAATCGAGTAACTTACCCGGTAAAGTGCGCTCCCGATCGCTGCGCCTCACCAACGTTTGTCCCTCGGACTCGTGGTGTTCTGTGTGCGAAGGGAGCGCCGATGCTTCCGTTTCGTCATCGTCAGTTTCGTCGGACTGTTCCGCTTGGCCATCTTCCTCTATCATCTCAGGCTCTTGATGTTCTTGCGGAACGGCTTCTTCGTCCTCCTCTTTTTCGTAGGAATAACGGACTACCAAGGGCGATTGCTCTGCTGGTTCAGCCTCCACTTCATACGGAAAACGGGTTTCATCAAACTTCACGTCACGAGCCACGATGATCTTTTGTCGTCTTCGATCCCACAGCCGGTAGCCATTCGGCGCATAGCCTACCATTACCACTTCGAAGCTTTTGGCGTCTAACTTCTTCCGTAGCTGACCTGGTATCCACGCAAAGGCTCTGCATCCGAAGATCCGTAGTTTCTCCAGGTTGGGCTTCACTCCTAGCCACAGCTCTGCTGGTGTTGAATTGACCGAGAGAGCTGCCGTCGGACTCCGGTTTAGCAGGTACACGCCAGTTAACGCAGCCTCACACCACATCCTTTTCGGTAGCCGAGAATCCAGAAGCATTGCACGAACCTTTTCGATCAGCGTACGATTAAACCTCTCTGCCACTCCATTCTGTTGCGGAGAATACGCAACCGTCGCTTCAATCTGGATTCCTTTCGCTTTGTACCAGTTTTTCTGATTGTTCGAGCCATACTCCGTACCTTGATCCACCGTAAGTTTTGAAATATTCTTACCGAATGCTGCTGTCGCCATCGCTTCATATTCACGGAATCGTTCAAAAACTTGAGACTTCTTCTTCATCAGGTATATCATCGAGAAATGGCTATAATCATCGATGAACGAAACGAAATAGCGAGAGCCATCCCACGCCGGAGGATCGATTGGCCCGCACACATCCGAATGAATCCTCTCCAAGACACGAGTCGCACGCTGTCGAGTTCCATCAAAGGGTTCACGGCACTGTTTGCCCTGCACGCATGGTTCGCAAAATCCGACCTTGTCCGGCTTCGTACCGATACCTTCCACCATGTTTTGTTGTACGATTTTCGAGAGGGCTTGCTGGTTGATATGTCCTAGCCGACGATGCCACAGATCATTCACCTCCGCTTGGCATGCATTCGCAAATGGCTTGTTAAACTTGACTTCCAGCTCATACAGACTTCCCTTTAAGTACGCTGTAGCGATGACCGTGTTCTCCTTCTTCAACGTAGCTTCATTTCCGCAAAACAACACCGAGATTCCAGCTTTGGCCAGTTTCTTGACCGACATCAGGTTATCTCTCAAGTCCGGTATGTACAGCACATCGTTGATTTTCATTTGAACACCTCTGTTGCTGACTCCTTCGATGACGCCTTTCTTCCGAGCTTTCAAAGTCTCGCCGTCTTTGGCCACGTTGATGATGACGGGGCTTGACAACTTGTTCAACGTCGAAAAAACATCAGCATCGTTCACAAGATGGTCGCTTGACCCGGAATCCAATTTGAAAATCAGTCGTCCATCACGGCGTTGAGAGTCTCTTGCGCGACCGGCCATAAAACTTACCGCCTTGCTCTTCGATCCAGCAGCCGCATTTGCTTCACTGTGGTTCTTCTGCCGGCAGTCCTTCTTCATGTGCCCTTTCTTGCCGCACCTATGACACTTGCCGTTGAATTTCTTGAAGGTAGTCCTATCCTTTTCTCCAACGAACGCATTCGGCTTCTCACTCGTGCCATCTTGATGCCTGTCGAGCTGCTTGACTTCTTCGCCCAGAAGCCGTTGCTTCACTACGTCTAGCGTCAAATCGTCATCGCCGAGATTCTCCAGAGCAGTTATTAACGGGTCATACGACTCGGGAAGAGTCCCGAACAGCATCACCACCATATCCGGTTCCTTTAGCTCCGCTCCTGCCACCCGTAGCTGTCGGATCAGGTCATCGAAACACACCAGATGGTTCCGCATGGATTCTCCTTCCTTCATCTTCAAACGTCCGAGTTGCTTCCGTACCAGGTTCTGCGTCGCTAGCGATTTCTTGGCAAATGAATTCTCCAGCGCTCGCCACATCTGTTTCGCTGTCCGTTTGTCTCGAACGATCTCCAGACAATCATCTCCGAGAAAACCAATCAGCATCGACTTTGCCTTCTTCCCGAGTAGCACACATGTTCTACATAGGTCTATGCAACTCTTATATGACCGAATTCAGTCATATAAGAGTTACATAAACTTGTATAGAACTTGTGTGCTACTAGGGTTGTCCGCCTCGCCGAACTTCGCTTTTTCCGCAGCCGCTTCCGGGGAATCTTCAGTTAAGGTATGCTCCACTCCCATAGCGTCCAGATACATCCGCACACGAAAACTCCAATTATGGAACCCTGGACCTCCGTGGAATTGAGGAATGCCGTGCACCGAATCCTTACTGGTCGAGCCCATAACCTCTTAGAATGGGATACCGTTGGGATGAGAATTAACGGAAACAGTTTGAAACGCGTGTGTCTTCAACTGAGGTTTATTGCAAAGTAAAGTGTTTGGAAAAATAACAATACCTAGTAACTAAGGCAGGGGCGTAGTCAGGGATATCTTGATTGCTTCGAATGCTAACTTGATCACAGACGACGTGAGAAGATTGAGCTTTAAAATCGCTTTAAAACTGTTCCGATTCGGAACACCTATTTCAGACTTAGGTAGGTCCTATCAATGTTGATTGATCCCCTTTTACATATTGTGCATCCTAGCTTAATCACTCAGATTCTGCTGATCTGAGTCAGCCGCCATAAGATTGCGCCCGTTTGATTTGTACACGGCGGCTGACAGCTCCACCCGGCGGCTGCAAAACAGTTTTAGCCAAGGTGCACACCGTGTACAAATCATACGTGCGCGGTCTGGCGCGATCTGAGGCTGCGCGTTTCGAACGCAACTTGCTGAGAATCTAAGATAAGCGCGACAATACGCAATGTAATGTAATGTTCAGCGTAGCGGACGTACCATCACCACTATCAATAGATAGAAGAGATGCATGTTCATACTGACATGAATCGGTGAGCTCGTTTCATGCTATATTTTTTGTGAATATTTAGTAGCATAATCATTAAAGGTTTACAGAATATATTTTTCTGCGACAACCATCTTTTATGCTTCTTCTTTTTGGTGTAAAGTCCCTACTGGGACCAAAGCCTGCTTCTCAGCTCGAGCACTTTTACAGTAATTAACTGAGAGATTGCTCTGTCAATGATCATTTTGCTTGTGTACATCGTGTAGCTGGCACGAGAATACTTTATGCCCAAGGAATTGAAAATCAAACCCGTCACCCTCAGCAGAGTTGTGGCTATTGAAGCCCCTAATCATCTTTTATGTATTTAGTAAATAATAAATGATTACACTAGTTTTCAAAATAAAACGAAAGTTGTGAACTTCTGTCAACGACCAACATTTTTGAAGCACAACTTAGCGCTGATTTTGAAACCGGCTTCAAAAAAATTAAAGTAGAACAGTTTTTGACTTTTTGCTCAATAACGAGTTTTACAATTTTTTAAAATATGGAATTTAATAAAATTCAAATATCTTGCGTTTTGTTCAATAAATTTTTAATCTCTTTCCATAAAATAAAAGCTGAATATAATGTCATTCGATCATCTGAATGCAGGTCAGGGAATGCGTCAGATTGATGAAATTCAAGATATTGGCGAGTATTGGGGACGATTTCCTTAAATTTTAGCAAAATTTCCCAAAATATATGAAGAAATTTTTTTTTTTAAATAAGAAAACAACAATTTAAAAATTCTTTCTCAACGTTTATTTGACATATTATATGTAGGCGAGTTGCAGTAAAAAATTCAGCTCAATCGGACTCCGATCGATTAGCGGAGCATTGATTACGGAGAATGAGATGTGTGAAGTGAGCGACTTTGCTTAAAAATAGAACAAAAATCGATTTCAAATCATCAACCTCGTATGGAAAGTAGAAAAAAAATCCGCTCTACTGTAATTTTTTCCCTTCGCGTTTTCGAACTCAGGACATGATTCTACACCAAAAACGTTCATCAGCTTACCGAGTTCAAAAATTCTATAAACTAGTGTTATTATTCTGCAGTTCGTCATTCTAAGTGTGAGCTAAAGTTTCTATAGAACAAATATTATGGTTTTGCATTTATGAACATAGTTTGATCGATCATAGGTTTCAACTGGATGATTGTTGATTCTCTGAAAATTTCGGATCATAGTCTAACAATTTGGCTTATCTTGAAACAGACCCCAAAAACATCGGCATAAGACATTTTTCATTGTACAATTTTAGTAATTATGAACCGATTTCAAAGGTTCATCGAAAGAGAGTATGCGATAGCTTGGCAACTAGAGAGCATGTCAACTGAAAGTGTACCGATTCTGTGCCATTTTTTTCATCCAATTTGTTGATCTTTGGAAATTTTAACAGAATCTTTTCATTATATGGCGACCGTAACAGTGCAGCTATTTAGTGATTATTTTTTGGGTTTGTACTTTGTTCGCCGGCGTAAAACCCAGGAAGTGTCATTGTTGGTACATGTGTATTAGGGTGCCAATGAAAATCGACTTTTAGAATTTCAAAAACGGGTAGTGCTCAAAAGTTTCGTCTCCTCAAAACTCAAAATTTTAGCTCAATCGGACTTCGCTAAGCGCTAGCCCAAAGCGGTCAAAGTTTGGCTGTTTTGAAACACGACAAATATCCATGTATAGGGATACATGAAAATTTCGAAATCGAACATTTTTTTTGATGCCAAATGCCTTAAAAGTGCATGAAACGTCGAGATCTGGTGTTATCTCAAAAAAAAATTTTTTGGAAAAAAAAATCACTTCTTGGACATAGAAAATTTTTGAGTTGCGAGAGTGAAATGAATTTGAAATGGAGGATTTGAATTTAGTTGCTGAAATATTCATGGCAATAGTAATGGAACATGTATTATATCATCGTTGGCAACTGCTAGCATACTATATGTCATATTTCGTTAGGATAGTTCACTTATTTTGCATTAGGATGGTCCTTTTTGTAGAAAATAATAAAAAATAAGATAATAGTTTTAAAAACTCTCTTGTATAACCGTAAGTCATTTTCAATATTGTATATACATAATATTTCATTAGGAAGGATCATTTATGTTTTATTAGGGTGGTTCTTTGAGATGCAAATTAAGAACAAAAAAAAATCTAGTAAATTTACCAGTTATATTTTTGTATAGTTTGAAACCATGATCCTTCATTGACATGTAACACTTTGTTATGATATTCCTAGATCAACATGTGAAAAGAGCGTAACAAACATTGCGAATTTCTGTTTCTCCTGTCCCTTCCGGACGTGTCCCCAATTATTCGCAATGGTTTTTGTGCTTCACTTGTTTTGCATTAGGGTGATCCTTTTTGTAGAAAAAAAAAATAGTATTTGTATTGTATTTTCCGTTAGGGTTGTTCTTTCAGTTGGAAATTAAGAACAAAAAAATATTTCCAAAAAATTTATCCAGGTAATATTTTTTGTTTAGCTTCAAACCATGATTTCCTACAAATCTTTCGGGACCTATCTATAATGAGATACTAACTAAGCTCAGTGTACCAGTGTATGGCTATAGTACCTCAAATTCCCCAGGTAACCAATAAGCATTTGAATAAGCCGTATTTCAGTTTTATATCTGCATTTGACCTGCTTACTGCCATATGAAAGCAGTTTGACTGCTAAACTTCCCTATACAAGCAATTGAAATGCTACTTAAAACCTGACAGCAGGTATGTAGCATTTAAGATGCACTGTAGGTTTTGGTCAACAAGCAGCATAACTGCTTCATTAGTGCCATAAAACTGCTAAGTGGGATGAGTGATGCTAAACTCACAACACATTTCCACTTTTAATTTACGAATTTATTTTTACGTTTTTATGATGTATTTCGTACACCAATGCGAGTTAAACTGACATAATAAGAAAAGTACAAAGTGAAATCATATAGTCATCGCAGTAGGCAATTATGCGAATTCGATTGGTACATTGAGAGTTCGCTCACATGTTTTTGCTAATAAGTAAACTTAACCCTAGTCGTGCATATTGGGGTCATTATGACGCCTAAACGTGCACCAGGTCAGCGAAGTGAGCGCAAGCTAATGCATGAAGAAGATAAAACATCGCTATAAAATATCATATTATCGCCTACTACGATGTAGTCATACCTTACAACAGTTGTTTTACTTTCTTATATGACTTTACTAGATACTAAAAAAAAGACACGGACACCATCTTCAACCAGACTGAACGAAACCTAACACTAGACAATGGACACGACACACATTACAAGCACCACTGGATACGAGGAAGAAACATTTCTTGCGAAAAGTTTCATCACCCAGAGCGGGAATCAAACCCTCACCCCATTGCGCGGTACGGTTATACGCTTGGTGACGCTAACCGCCAGTGTTGGTAAAAACTCAAATTCTCAAATCTCATGCTTGAGTTGTTTCACGCGTGATTCTTGACTCGCCAAACTCACCGACGAAAAAATCATGCATGAGTTGACTCGCGATTTCACTCATTGCGTTATTTCTTGGTGTTCTTATTATTTACATCGAAGTTTTTAAGATTATATGATAGAACAAAAGCAAACCTATCGTACAACAACATTGGGTGTCGTTCTAATTGTTTTGGATTCATTTTACAAGCGAACGAGATTTCGGCGCTTGACTCGTAAGAACGAGATTTTGCATGAAAATCTCGCGCGTGAGAAAATGATTCAGAATCGCGCGCGAGTTTGCTCACGTAGGAGCGGTTCATGAGTGTGCTTTGAGTGTGATTTTACCAACACTGCTAACCGCACGGTCACGACGCTCCACAGGCTACATCGCAATAAGTTCAAACAATAACATCATATGCGATGAAAATTGTCCATCCGATATACATATATGCGATATAAGTCACATTATACGATGTACAGAGTACATCCTTATGCGACTTCTGGTTGTCTGGGAGGTGATGTGTTTGAACCTGGTATTCACAGCATTTCTGGAGGATTTGTCGTACGGTAAAGATCTGGTTCGTTGTTGACCGGCCATCGATGAAGCCGGCTTGATAACTTCCAACGAACTCATTCGTTTTAGGTGACAGACGACGGAAGATGATCTGGGATAACACTTTGTAGGCAGCATTCTAAATGGTGATCGCTCTGAAGTTCTCACATTCCTAATGGTGCCTTTCTTGTGAATGAGGCAGATTACCCCATTCCTTCCACTCCTCCGGTAGCTGTTCGGTTTCCCAGATCCTGAATATTAACCGGTACAGACAGGTGGTCAACTTTTCTTGGCCCATCTTGATGAGCTCAGCTGCGATACCATCATTACCAGGTGCTTTGTTGGCTTTGAGCTGGTGAATGGCGTGGGAGATGGAGTCCCCTGCTGCACTGGCGTAGCCGTTTCCTCCGTGCCTACGTTCTCGATGCCATTTAGGTGCTCATAGAAGTACTCCTTCGTCTTTCGATCAGCTCACGTTCGTCCGTCAGGAGGCTCCCGTTCTTATCCCTGCATATTTTGGCTTGCAGCATGAAGAGATGTGTTGAACTTCTGATAGAACTTCTGAGTTTCCTGGGGACAACAGTTCCAATTCTTCGTACTCCGCTTCTTCCAGGCAACCCTTTTTCTCCCAAAAGAGGTGAGTTGTTCTCACTTCTTTTTGTAACTTTCCACGGATAGCTTCACATTCTTAGTACCAACGCTGACGCCAAATCAGTTCAAAATTCCACCACAAATAAAACCTGATTACTGCATGTGCGTATTAACCTTCTTGTCTACACTGTTTCCAACGATTCTGTATCCAAGTCTCATTTTCCTGATAACGAAACTCTTGATGAAGTTGTCTCCTTTTCTTCAATGATCAATTTTGAAAACGTGTTTCAACCAGGTTATTCATACGTGGATATGTAATCTTAACCTTGTGTCTGAACCTTGTGTCTGCCTAGTGGGCATGGCCGTTTCAATATTTGTATCAATATCAATGCATCAATAAAAAATACTGCAAATATTAATGCTGAAAAGAAAATATCAAAAGTGATGTTGGTATTCCCAGGATGCGTTTTAATACTGGCTATGCAAGATCTAGAATTGTTTGATTTTATTATCATCTTTATCAACGACATTTTAGTCCTGTACTGGTTCATCTCAAGACTCACGGATTATCTTCCCTTCCAAACTTTGCGATTTTGCCAGAGAGGGAAGGCGCTAATATGAAACGCCCAATTGAAAAGAACACGGTGATTCTGTGGCTGTGAAATTATTTTAAATTGAATCTGAATTGAAAATGATCATTAAAAGAATGAACCATAGAAAATTTACCAGTGGTACCTCTGTTTGTCTATGTTTCAACTCTGAACTCATGCACATTTACCATACACCATTCAAAAACCTATTTTCAAGTTCATCGAAATCCTCTGAAGCATATTCTTCCTAATAGGGTATCGGGATGCTTCGTTGGCATAGTCCCCTCGTTCGGCCTATCTCAACGTTAACCAAAAACTCAAACAAACACGCATAACTGGATATCGGAAAAGCTATCCGGCAAACAACTGTAACATTTCGTTTCAATTTTAGCACTTTTGAGCATTAAAATGAATGAAAATATCACTTTGTTTAGCTTTTGTAGACGCCATGATTCTTCGGCTTAGTGGGTAGTCTATACACATGATCATAAATGGCATGATTCTGGAACATTTCGAACTGACTTTTCAATAACTCAACATTTGATTAGACGGTCAAAGACGCTATTTTGAACTTGTATATTTGTTTTCAACGAATAATAAATATTTTACAAATTTAATGTGGGCCGAATATTGAGGACATTTTTTCCACTATGTACCCAAATCTTGGCCCATCAGTAAAGTGACGTCAACAACACCGATAAAGTGAGGTCAACAACATTGCTTGCATAAGAACCAGAAAGAACGAACAGGAAGAAAGATTTTGTGTACGGTGACTGTAAAAATCTAACACAATGATAGGGTTGCGTTGATTTCGTTAATAAATTAAGAAAGAAGTTTAGTTTAAGTAATTTATTTACAGTTTTTAAAAAAATTGGCTGCGAAAATGTAATTTACAAGTAAGATTGGTGAACAAATAGAGATAATACTTCAGCAGAAATATTGAAAAATGAGATAATTAGTGGTTCTCGTGCATGGACAGCAATAGGCCAACGTTGTATCCACTAATAGGCCAATTTTTGTACCATAGACCAACGTTGCATACCATCGCATCGAATCTTTTCAACTTAATTAAGTAAATTCTTGAATATTGACGTTAGTTTACTTCCAATTGGTGAAACATGCAATGCCTAGAGTGTGTAAAAGGCTCAACATATTATTTCTAGTGCTATTAATTCATGAGTTATGGTCAAAATTGTGAAGGCGGCTTGCAAATTAGGCCAAGGAATGGTACATATACCCTAAACCACAATAAGTACCACTCTATGTACGCTCTCGGCAACCAGGATTCTCAATCTTCGCAAGCGCTTAGGTAAGCTGTTTTCAATCCGAGCTTACTTTATTACCGGCTCTGGCTACTTTTATTCCGTGGAAGAAACAAGGTTTCAAAAGAGCGATGAAAAACACTCTCGTTCGGTGGCCAACCAGCAGCCACAAGGTGTGTGGAATAGTATACCTTGTTTCCTTTGCTACACTGAAAGTATTGTTTTGTATACATTATGCATGTATGTGTAACATTTTTTTTCTGGTCACTGTGTATATTATACATTAAAAAATGTTTAGAACAGATTTTCACTGAATGCATTGAAAACTGATATAAGACTGTTTTAATTGACTAGGGACTACGTATTATTTTCATTTCGTGGACAATCTCAACAATTTGTCGACACTGATCTCCCCCGTTCCCTTGTAAGATATTTTTTGTTAAAACCCCAAACATTTGTGTATGGGACGTATGCAAAAGTTTTACTACTATATTATTCCCATTAGATTAAAATCTCAGAATTACGTATGATCTCAATCAACTCCACAACCATAACTATTCCCAGTGCATCCATAAGCTCCCAGTTGGAAGTCGATCTGGTTAGTGGCTAGTGCCAGCCACTTTTTTATCCCGCCTCAACAGACCTCCGCTTAGAACGAAAAGTTACGACCTCGTTGGAAGCTCAGTCAGGTAAAGCAAAAGTTCTCGAAAGCATTTCACCACAGGAGTCCCAACCTCGGCATGGCAGGCAGGCCACGGCAGACGCCGACGCGGCCGTTGTTAAAGTTTTCTGTTTTCCATTTTCCGATTAACGTCGTCGTCGTCGTTGTTCTACGCCCACGCGTCCCATTGCGAATTTTTTAAAGCTGTTTTTATTCCTTGTGGGGGTTCTGCGTGTTATTTTTTTTTTCTGCGATTGAGCCAGCCAGCCGGTTCGGTCGGAGATGAGCGAGTCTCGGTGTAAATATTTGCTTGCCCAAATGGATTTTCCCGGTTTGAGTGATATTCTTTTTATGATGTAGGTAGGTACCTAGTCTGCTTTTTTTCTTATTCAATTCAGGCTGTGCGGTGGGATTTGGGTGGACAAGATGTTTTTGATATAATTGAAAAACTTATGAGTTCCACGATAAAAAAAAATATGGATGCGTTTTCATCGACATATTTTACAGAGCAACTAACGAAAAATAGCAAGTGACGGGGCTGGGATCGAACCCATGACCATCCCTTATGAAGTGAACGTGTAGCCACTACGCAACGGGCCCCGGCTTGTGGCATAACTTTATTATCGTGAAAAAATATTACATTTTATAACGTATCAATATATTTTTGATAAACGTTAAAAATTTCATTCAATTTGGTTCATTAGTTTGCGAGATATGACCGTTCAAAAATTTGTTGTCTAAAAAATAGTGTTTGACCAAAACGGCTCTAACTTCGTGAAAGATTGACCAATCGAGCTCCAATTTGTACCAATAATGCACATATGATACATTTATAAACAGTCGAAATTTATGATTTTTGTATGCACTCTATGAAAAGTTACAGCTTGTTGATCTTTTTTGTGAGAGAAAAAAAAGTTGCCCAATCATATTGGCCATCCCCTCTGAAACCTCCTTTTTAGTCAAACTATGGCTGATCCGAAATAATTTTTGCCATACAAGCAATGACAAAACTAAAGACTTATATTTTTCAACACTTCGCATAACGGGATCATTCATAAACCAAGTTGATGACCATGTTGACCATTTCAAGCCCTTTTGCCCCTTTCATCTACACAACATTTTTAAAATTTGTGTGATCACTTCAACGAAGGCGAGATTCTTCTTTGTGGGCTGATTCTCGAGACACAACAGTTTAGAATTTCTACGACTTACTACTACCACCTAGCGGATATATTTAAAATCAACAAGCTTGTTATCGGGGAATAGCTCTTGATGCCCCGATCAATTTTTCCAAAGACGAAATTATATTATATGGGCAGATTCTCGAGATACTGAAGTTAAGAAATAAGACCACTTAGCGGATAAACCTAGAATCAAAAAGTTCTTTATCGATTGGCTCTTGATGTTCTGATCATTTTTTCCAAAGGCTAAATTCTTCCATCTGGTCCGATTCTCGAGATACAGCAGTTTAAAATTTCTAAAACTCACTAGCGCCACATAGCGGATATACCTAGAACCAACTAGTTCACTATCGGACAACTATTTATGTCCTGATCAACTTTGCCGAAGACGAAAGTCTTCTATTAGGTCCGGTTCTAGAGATACAGCAGGGCCTAAAACTCCATTAAACAGCCTCCATCTTTAATCTGAAGCCGCCATCTTGAATTTTAGACCGCCATATTGGATATTCAGGTCGCCATTTTTGGACTTAAGACATTTTTCCCATACAAAATATATCGTTATTGCATGGTATAAGGGCCTAAAACTCCATTATACAGCCACCATCTTGATTTTGGAGCCGCCATTTTGGATTTTAGACCACTATCTTGGATATTCAGGGTGCCATTTTTGGACTCCGGACACCTTCCCCATACAAATTATAACCATATTGCATGGTTTTAGAGCCAAAAACTCCACTTTACAACCGCCATCTTGAATTTGGAGCCACCATCTTGGATTTTAGACCGCCATCTTGGATATTCAGATCGCCAATTTTGGACTCCAGACGTCTTCTTTTTACAAAGTATACCCATATTGCATGGTTTTAGAGCCTTAAACTCCATTAAATAGCCGCCATCTTGAATTTGGAGCCGCCATCTTGGATTTGAGACCGTCATCTTGGATATTCAGGTCGCCATTTTTGTACTTCAGACATCTTTATCATACCAAATATACTTTTATTGCATGGTTTGGGGCCTAAAACTCCGTTATACAGCCGCCATCTTGAAATTGGAGCTGCCATCTTGGGTTTCAGACTGCCATATTGGATATTCTGGTCGCCATTTTCGGACTCCGGACATCTTCCCCATACAAAATATACCCATATTACATGAGTATTAGTGCCTAAAACTCCATTAAACAGCCGCCATCTTGAATTTGGAGCCGCCATCTTGAATTTTAGACCACCATCTTGGATATTTAGATCGTCATTTATGGACTCCAGACATCTTCCACATACAAAATATACCCATATTGCATGGTTTTAGGGCCTAAAACTCCATTAAACAGCCGCCATCTTGAAATTGGAGGCGCCATCTTGGATTTTAGACCGCCATCTTGGATATTCTGGTTGCCATGATTGGACTCGAACCATCTTCCCCATACAAAATATACCCATATTTCATAGTTTAGGGCTTAAAACTCCATTATACAGTCGCCATCTTGAATTTGGAGCCGCCATTTTGGATTTTAGACCGCCATCTTGTATTTTGGACCGACATTGTAGAATTTTTGGTCTCCTGTGTTGATATCTGCACAAAATTTGTAAACCATGCTGAAGGTTTCAAAAATCGCCGCAATTTGATGTGTCACATGATGGGGCTTGGTTCAGTTTTATATGTGGCCAGTTCTACTGGTGCTGGTCCGGATCACTCAAATGGCCATAACTCAAGAACGCCTTGACCGATCCGGACCATTTTTAATAGCCAACAATGCGGTAAAATTCCGGTTCGATTCGAGCTATAATCCGAAAAATCGATCGATGGAAAGTACCTTAAAGGTGAGTGAACTTATTTTGCGCACAGACATACATACAAACACACATACAGACGTTATCTCAAACCATCGAACTGAGTCGATTGGTATATATGTGATTTGATCCTCCGAGCCTTTTTTCGAAAAATCGTTTTTGAGTGAACATATAGCCTATAGTACACTCAGTGTACGAGAAAGGCAAAAATGTTGTATTTCCATTTAATTCGAAAAATGAAACTGAAAATCAATGATCTCAACAAAGAGTAGTTTTGTTTTTTTTTTAATTTCGAGAGTTTGATTCCCGCTCCAAGTGATGAAACTGATGAAACTGAAGGATTTTGTGATGCCTTCAAGAGATCCGTCAACGATTCCTCCACAAAATACATTTCTTCAAGGATAAATCAAGGAGTATCTTCGGAGATTTCTACAGGACTTCATTTACAGATTCCTCCTAATTTTTTTATTCAAATATTTCTCTTAAATTCCAAACAATGATTTCTCAGAAGTTCCTTTAGGGATCTCTTCGGGATTTTTTTCAGCGGTGTCTTCAGTAGCTCCTCTAGATTTTTTTTTCAGAAGGATTCAGAGATTCCTCCAGGAGATTCATCAGGGATTTATCTAGAAGTTCCTTCCAGGATTTCTATACGAGGTCCTCCAAAAAGTAGGATAGGCATTTCTTCAGAGATTTCTACCGGAGCTCCGTCAGAGATTTCTCCAAGATTTCTTCAAGGATAAATCAAGGAGTATCTTCGGAGATTTCTACAGGACTTCATTTACAGATTCCTCCTAATTTTTTTATTCAAATATTTCTCTTAAATTCCAAACAATGATTTCTCAGAAGTTCCTTTAGGGATCTCTTCGGGATTTTTTTCAGCGGTGTCTTCAGTAGCTCCTCTAGATTTTTTTTTTCAGAAGGATTCAGAGATTCCTCCAGGAGATTCATCAGGGATTTATCTAGAAGTTCCTTCCAGGATTTCTATACGAGGTCCTCCAAAAAGTAGGATAGGCATTTCTTCAGAGATTTCTACCGGAGCTCCGTCAGAGATTTCTCCAAGAGTTCCTACAAGGATTCCTTTAGAATTTCAATCATCCAACTATTTCTCCTGGCGTTCCTTCAGAGATCTCTCAAGGAGTTCCTTCAGGTATCGATCCGGTAGTTTCTTCTGGGATCTCTCGAGTTGTTCCTGCAGAGATTCTTCCAGATGAATCCAGGGATGCCTCAGGGATTCCTCCAGGGAATACCACAAGAGTCTCTTCAGTAATTTCTGCAGCAGTCCCCTCAAGGATTCCTCCAGGAATACTCACAAAAAATTTCACAAAATTTTCCAGGAGTTATTTTAGGGACAGAAGGAGTTTTTTTATACAGAAGTTCCACCAAGAATTAATCCAGAAGTTCCTTCATGGATTCCTGCAGTATAATAGTTCTTTCAATGGTACCTCCAGAAAGGGGATCAGGGATCTTCCCAGGGGTTCATGAGGAATTCCTTCACAAGTGCCTTACTGCCGTCCTACGCATAATTGTCCCATGTTATATGGGAATCCCATATAACATGGGACAACTTTGCGTAGAACGGCAGCTTAGATATTCCAACAGGAGTTCCATCAGAGATTTTTTCAGAAGGATTCAGGGATGTCTCCAGGGAGGATTCAGTAATGGAGGAAATCTGACAAGAGGTCCTTTAGTGATTAGTCTAAGAGTTCCTCCAGGGATTCCTTTTGAAGTTTCTTTTGGGAATCCCAAAAGAAACTTCAAAAGGAATCCCTGGAGGAACTCTTAGACTAATCACTAAAGGACCTCTTGTCAGATTTCCTCCATTACTGAATCCTCCCTGGACCTCTTGAAAATCTTTCGGGATTCCTCTTGGACATCCTTTGATGATTCTTTCTCCAATTCCTTCGGGTATTTATCTTCGATTTCCTTTAGAGTTTTCTCCTGGAAATTGTACGGGTATTTTTTTTCGCGATTTTTTTTGGAGATTCCTGCTGGAATTACTCTGAGAATTCCTACTGAAATTCCTACTGCTAGAATTTCTTAGGAAACTCCTGCTGGAATTTCTTAGGGAGTTCCTGCTGGAACTCATTCGGAACTTTCTGCTGGTATTCTTCCGGAGATTCCTAGTAACTTCCGCGAGGATTCTTTTTGGAATTCCATCCAGGATGCTTCCTGACATATTTTCGGGAACTCGTTCTGATTTTTTTTCAGGGATTCCTCCAGGAAAACCTTCTAGGATTCTTCTTGCATTTCCTTCGGTGATATCTCCTGAAAATCCTTTGGGGATTCCAGCTCTAATTACTTTGGGAACTTCTGCTGCACTTTCTTTGCGGAATCCTGCTGGTCAGGGATGCCATGTATACAGATTTTTCTGTATTATACGGATTTTTGAGCCTCAGTGCAGATTACGTTTTATATGATGTGCAGATTTTTGAGCAAGAGGGGTTGTTATTCCTTTGTATGGGATAAAGATTTTTGCTCCGGATTTTGTAAGGGATACAAAAATTTCAAAAAATAATCTGGCATCTCTGCTGTTGGTACTCTTCCTGGAAAATTTTCAGGTATTTCTTTGGGGATTCCTACTGGAATTCCTTCAGGGTTTCATTAGAGGATTCCTTCAGGATATACTTTGGAGATTCCTCCTCCAATTCCTTGGGGGTTCTTTTTGAAATTGTTTTGGATTGTTTTTTTCTGGAACTCTGTTGGAATTCTTTCAAGCATATCTGCTGGAATTCTGTTAAGCATTCCTGCACAAATTCTTACGGGGGTTCTACCTAGAATTGCTAAGAGGATTCCTCCTGGAAATTTTCGAGTATTCCTCCTGTAATTTCTTCGGGAATTCTACCTGAATTTATCCTGAAACTCATATAATTCATTTTCATTAGTGTCACACACTACTATCAAACAGATGTCTACTCCTTAGTTAATTCTTTGTCAACTATTTATCCCCGTGTACTCGAGGTCTATGTATCGATGTGTTCTACTTCTGAGGATTGTTTGACATTATGGATATTGCATTTGCTAATCAATTCCCAATTTCTGACGAAGTTTTGCACTTCCATTATGTTTCGGAAATAATATACATAAACCGTGTATTTTATGTTCGCTTTCAATGGGCTGCTTCTTACGTTCACCATAACAGCACTTTCGGGCGTCGGGCGTCGGGCGGTCGACGGTCGATTGGGGATTACTGGGGCTTAAATTTTACGCGTGGTTTGCCAAGTGGATTGCCACCAGAACAATGTTTCCCCATAATTGGATAATTGTTAAAAGGTTTCGGATGAATGGATTCCATAGTTCTTTGCATTCCTTCTCGGAGAAAAAAAAAATGTCATCATTTTCGCCCCCACGTTTCGGATTGGACCTCTGACTTTCCCGTTCCCACTTGAAAATTGCGAGGATGGCAGCAATAATGGACTCACCTGTAGCGCATGAAGGACTTTGGCAGCGAGCGGCTTTTCAGTTTCATTTCAAACTTTCGTTTGATTGCGGCCGACGACGAGCTTGAGGATGCCCGGTGCGACTTGGGTGCTGCGACGTAGGTCGGTCTGCTGTCGTGTTGTGGAGAGACACCGAGAGTGGTGACACCGACGGGTTGGATGGACATTTCCGGTTCGGTGCGTTTCCCAGACGGTGCGTTGTGTTGGGGTTCAGCGGGTCGATGCGAACGGAGTGCGGGCGAAGGAGAAAAGTAATAGAAATGGAAATGAGTTTTCTATGTAGATCAGATAACCTGGGGAGGAGATTGTGTTGTCTTATAATATCTTCAAGAAGGTTTCTCGGATTTTATAATATGATTTGGATTGCATTCAGATTTGAGCTGCTAAAAATAGTCATCATGGTAATTCCCTGTGGTAATATCTTCATCTTATGTGTCGCAGTTTGACCCTGCGTTTTGCTGAATTTTTGAGCCTACTAAAATAGTTTGAAAAACAAATTAAAAAACTACTGCATATATTTTAGCAAAACCGATAAAATCAGATTCAGGGGTGGCTATTTTGTTTGCCGACATGACTCTAAACTATTTCAGTGTTGTTTGTGTTGAGTGGCAGCCCCGGTCTGTCCGGTCTGAAGCTTTATCCAACACTTGGATATCGGAATAGCTGGCTCAGGACCAATGAAGTCATGTGATGCTCCAGTGCGAGCTAATTCATCAGCCAATTCATTTCCAGCGATGGAAGAATAGCCAGGTACCCATACAAGGTGAACAGCATTTGCTGAATTCAGCTTCTTTTTTTTGTATTAACAAGATTTTTAACCGATTCAGCTTCTTGATTTGAGTTTATTTATTTGCTCTTTCCATCTGGCTTGAAGCCCTAATGTTTTTTTTTTTAAATGAGGGGGAAAACCTGTTCCTCCTAGGCTGCTCTATCAGCTACAACTTTGCCGAAGGCTGCATTCAAATCGCATGGCTCAATAATTAGCTATCGGTTTTTATTCAGAATCCAAACCTTTACTCATGATGGTTTAACTGTTCGATGGGCATCACTGCATTTTGCAGTGAAACATAGTAGCCATGATTTATGTATGCTATCCTTGGGGCCATGTGCAGCAATGTTGCCTGCTGGAAAGCTGGAGGATCACTGTTGAAGTTTCTCCAGTTGGGTAAAAATCGATAACTAATTAATAAGACGTCCAATTTAAATCCTTCAAGGCATATGGGGGAATACTATTTATGGCCGATAATGATAAACTTCGATTTCTCATAGTAATTTCCATACAAATTTTAAAGGGCTTGTGCAGTCTTAATTTTCCACCAAACGAGCTCACATTTTTTTTTTCCAATCACTTAACCTTATTTACAGCTCTTTTGTCCACTAGGGCACTGCGATTCCAATTGGAAGCTGTACTTACAATTTGTACAGCGCCTAAATATATTCTATTCTAATTCTACTATATCCAACTGGTTGCCGTTGCGCTGCTTTCACTTTCTACCCTAACATGGTAGAATGATGAGCACGAGGAAGCTGATGTGTGGCTGTTTGGTGGTTCCCGTTTCCAGTCCGATTGGGGGCCCATTATGAATTGCCGTTCGCCGATGTCCATGTATCCGGTCCATTTGAGCCATTGGCTTAGAAGAGGGTCAAGGGGAAAGAGCAATTGACGAAAGTGCCGGGCTGGGATTGAACCCATGACCATCTGCTTATGAAGCAAACATGTAGCCACTACGCCACGGGCCCCGGCATGAGCTCAAATTTGTGTATGCCTTAATCTGGTTTTGATTCGAATAAGCATTGTGAAGCAAAAACGATTTATTGAACCTCGCTAATGTGTAGTGGGGCAACGTCAAATAGAACTTCGAGCGCTGTCATGGGAGTTGAAGAGAACACTCCTGGCATCGCCATTAAGCACATCCTTTGGAGATGGCCTAGTTTTGATTGGGTAGTTCTCATTTCGCATTTTTGCCACCACACAAGACATCCAAAAACCAATATTGATCGAACAACAGTTGTGTAAATCCATTTGAAATACTCAGGTTTCGGACCCCAAAGGTTCGCCGCCATTACTGCTAATAGGAAGAACACGCCGCGATATAGGCATACCCCTAAGAACGAAGTGCGAATTCCGAAAAAGCTACCGATCGATAGAACTTGTGATGAAAACAGAACAATACATAGGAGGTCGGGTGCCTGAAACTTTTGCCAGTCTTGGTAAGGTGGTATGAACTACCAGCTACGATGTATTCGTTCAACACATGGCCTACTTGCCTAATTTCACCTTCTATGAATTTTCATACTTGTTCGCAGCCTAGTTAATACTATCATATATATCATTTCATTATCCACTTTGATCTCCACTCCCTTATACTCTGAGTAGAAAAAGACCAATATAGCCATAAAATGATTAAGTTATAATATAACAAATGTTAGAAAGTCGTCGGCAGAATCATAAAAAATAACTATAAGTGGTTAATCCGCTATTATTGAGTTTCCTCAACAGTGTATCTACTAGGGCCTGTCCATAAACTACGTAGACTCTAAGGGGGGGACGGGGGGGTCTGGCCAAAGTCTACGCTCCATACAAATTTCGAAAATTTTGTATGAACAAAAGTCTACGAGGGGGGAGGGGGGGTCTGAGAGGGCCGAAAAAAGTCTACGTAGTTTATGGACAGCGCCCTACGAGATTCCACAAAAGTGGTGACAATACTCCCTCTTGGGGCATCCACAAACACTCCATTTCCTAATCGCCGCTTGACGCAATTTCGGCAAGGGATGTCGATTTTTGAGGATTTGGTTATCATTGGACATATACCATGACCGCGTTCGGCTTCCATTATGGCAACGAATTGCACGTTGTCGAAAGCACCCTCGATATCTAAGAAAACACCCAGAATGCTTTTGAGCGAATGACTCCTCGATATCGTAAACAACCTTGTTTAAAAGAGTCACAGTGGGGGATTTTTTTTTATTATCGTATAAATTGGTACGAAGGTTCTCAGAATTTTAGGAAATTTTTTTCACAGGTAGGGTTTATATAAAACTAAATTGGAAAAAAAATAAAAACTCCAGTGGAAAACAAACATTTTTCACAGACACCACTTACTTTGAAAAATCATAACTCAAAAACGAAGCCTCGTAGACACATTTTTTTTTGTGAAATCATAAGCAATTTCTTTTCAACATTTGAAAAAAAGGAAAACAAAATGAAAATTATTTTCCACAAATTTTTTCACTGTTGAGGAAAATCGGTTGGAAAAGACGGAAAACTATTTTCGAAGTCCGGAAAAAAAATTCAGAAAGGGAATTTTAAAATATATATTTTGTTAAATTGGTTTCTCCGTTCCTGAGTTATGACCAATTTTGTGGAAATTGTCCAGATGTTGGTTGCACTATCGAACAAAATTTTAATTTATCGAAAACAGCAGAACCTTGGGAAGGAATCCTTGATGTCATCTAGAAGGAGCAAACTTGTGGAAGCCTAAAGGAACCTCGAAGCAAGGGATTGGAACCCTATTTTTTAAATAAAAACTCGTCTGAAAAAAACATGATTTTGGAATTTTTATCAGACACTTAACCACCGACGAACCGACGTGACAGTGGTGATTCAAAACTGTCCCCCGCAAATGTAACGATCAACCAGCGAAGCGAGCGCACGCTTCTGTCAAATCAGCGCAGACGCGAACCTCTTCCTATATGAATACACGGGAGTTTGGAGTCAAGCTATCAAAACAACGCGAACCATTATAGAGGAGGCGGTAGTGTTCGGCTATTTTTCATCATGGCGTCGGGGACAACAAATTTGAATTTATTTGTTCTAGCTGTCACGTCGGTTCGTCGGTGACTTAACCAGAATATTTCTCAAGATCCTCTAGAAATTTCATTCAATTTATCTAGCAAGCTTATCTCCGAATATCTTTTAAAAATTCAAGCAAAACATTTTCAAATACTCTTTATGCCTTTTCCACCAAAAATTGACTGAATAAATCGCAAATTTATTTTGATATTTTCCATGCTATCCTTTCAACTTAATTTTTTATGTCTTTATTATCGAGACTTTCAGCCCAAGAACTTCTTCATAAGATCCATTGGGTAACAAAAATTACTCAGATTTAGAATTTAGATAGGAATTCCACTCAGCATGAAAAAAATATGTATCTTAAAAATGTTATCTGGAACATAAAAAAAAAATCCGGAAGATATCTTGTGAGGAAAATCGAAAGAAATTACGGGAGGAACCCCTGAAAGAATGCTGGGAAAAATATCTGAAAAAAAAATCTCTGGACAACCACCGTAAGAAATCCTCGTAGAAATTCATGAAAGAATTCAGGAGGAATCTCAGCAAAATATCCTAATAAATCTCTGAAACAATACCTGAAAGTTATGCCAGAAGGAATCCCGGAAGAAGTTCCTTAAGGACTCCTAAAAATGTAACTGAGAAATAACTTGAAACTGCCCACAATACCAAATTTCAAGAGTAAACAAAACTCTTCAATATGAGAAATTTACTACCGTTTCAAACTAGTAATAAAACTGCCAGAACTCTCAACAGATGGCGCTCCATTCGATTAGTAGCGACATCTAGGTATTAGTAGCTAGGCAGAAGTTTTGACAACATTGGCTACCTTGCTTACGTTCGTTTTTCGCGAGCTATGGATTTTGCCACATTGAATAATGAGAGAACGTGAATGGATAATCATTATTTCATGATATTCACCGTTTTTGTGGCACATTGATTTCATGATTCTCATTCATTTATTTAGTTAACATCAAATTCATGATAATACTGAATCAACAATTTGCCGCCATAATACTCGATTTGCAGCTGCAGCTCTCCAACGTCGGTCACGCCCAACACTCGCCAGATCACGCTCCACCTGGTCCGCCCATCGTGCTCTCTGCGCTCCACGCCTTCTTGTACCAACCGGATGGTTAGCAAACACCAACTTTGCAGGGTTGTTGTCCGGCATTCTTGCAACATGCCCTGCCCACCGTATCCTTCCGGCTTTGGCTACCTTCTGGATGCTGGGTTCGCCATAAAGTGCAGCGAGCTCGTGGTTCATCCTTCTCCGCCACACACCGTTCTCCTGCACGCCGCCGAAGATCGTCCTTAGTACCCGTCGCTCGAAAACTCCGAGTGCTTGCATGTCCTCCTCGAGCATCGTCCACGTCTCGTGCCCGTAGAGAACTACCGGTCTTATTAACGTCTTGTACATGGTACATTTGGTGCGGGGGTGAATCTTTTTTGACCACAGTTTCTTCTGGAGCCCATAATAGGCACGACTTCCACTGATGATGCGCCTTCGTATTTCACGGCTCACGTTATTGTCAGCCGTTAGCAAGGAACCGAGGTAGACGAATTCTTCTACCACCTCGAAAGTATCCCCGTCTATCGTAACATTGCTGCCAAGGCTTGTCCTGTCTCGCTCAGTCCCACCTACCAGCATATACTTTGTCTTAGCCGCATTCACCACCAGTCCGACCTTTGCTGCTTCACGTTTCAGGCGGGTGTACTGTTCTGCCACCGTTCCAAATGTCCTAGCAATAATATCCATGTCATCCGCAAAACATACAAATTGGCTGGATTTCGTGAATATCGTACCCCGGCTGTTGAGCCCGGCTCGTCGCATAACACCTTCCAGGGCGATGTTGAATAGTAGGCAGGAAAGTCCATCACCTTGTCGTAGTCCCCGTCGAGATTCAAATGAACTGGATAGTTCACCCGAAATCCTTACGCTGTTCTGCACACCGTCCAACGTTGCTCTTATCAGTCTAGTCAGCTTCCCGAGAAAGCTGTTCTCGTCCATAATTTTCCATAGCTCTGTGCGGTCGATACTGTCGTATGCCGCTTTGAAGTCGATAAACAGGTGATGCGTTGGGACCTGGTATTCACGGCATTTCTGGAGGATTTGCCGTACGGTAAAGATCTGGTCCGTTGTCGACCGGCCGTCGATGAAACCGGCTTGGTAACTTCCCACGAACTCATTTAATTTAGGTGAAAGACGACGGAAGATGATCTGGGATAGCACTTTGTAGGCGGCATTCAAAATGGTGATCGCTCGAAAGTTCTCACACATTAACTTGTCGCCTTTCTTGTGGATGGGACAGATTATCCCTTCCTTCCACTCCTCCGGTAGCTGTTCGGTTTCCCAGATCTTGACAACTAACTGGTGCAGACAGGTGGCCAACTTTTCCGGGCCCATCTTGATGAGTTCCGCTGCGATAACGTCCTTACCAGCCGCTTTGTTGTTTTTGAGCTGGTGGATGGCATCCTTAACTTCCCTCAGCGTGGGTGTTGGTTCGTTCCCGTCCTCTGCTGCACCAACATAGTCATTTCCTCCGCCGCCTTGGTCCTCCGTGCCTACATTCTCTTCGCCATTCAGGTGCTCGTCGAAGTGCTGCTTCCACCTTTCGATCACCTCACGTTTGTCCGTCAGGAGGCTCCCATCCTTATCCCTGCAGATTTCGGCTTGCGGCACGTAGCCTTTGCGGGATGCGTTGAGCTTCTGATAGAACTTCCGTGTTTCCTGTGAACGGCACAGCAGTTCCATTTCCTCGCACTCCGCTTCTTCCAGGCAGCGCTTTTTTTTCCCGGAAGAGACGGGTCTGCTGCTTCCGCTTCTGTCTGTATCGCTCCACATTCTGTCGGGTTCCATGCTGCAGCATTACCGCCCGCGCTGCCTCCTTCTCCTCCAAAACCGCTCTGCACTCCTCGTCGAACCAATCGTTTCGTCGACTCCGTTCTACGTACCCGATAGTGCTCTCAGCTGCGTTGTTGATGGCTGCTTTGATTGTACTCCAGCAGTCCTCTAGAGGGGCAACATCCAGCACACCCTCGTCCGGCAACGCTGCCTCGAGATTCTGCGCGTATGCGGTGGCGACATCCGGTTGCTTCAGTCGCTCTAGATCGTACCGGGGCGGCCGCCGGTAATGTACGTTGTTAATAACGGAGAGTTTTGGGCGCAGTTTAACCATCACCAGGTAGTGATCAGAGTCGATATTAGCGCCACGGTAGGTCCTGACGTCGATAATGTCGGAGAAGTGCCGTCCATCAATCAGAACGTGGTTGATTTGCGATTCCGTTTGTTGTGGTGATCTCCAGGTGTAACGATAAGGGAGGCTGTGCTGAAAGAAGGTGCTACGAATGGTCATGTTCTTGGAGGCGGCGAAATCGATGAGGCGTAGGCCATTTTCGTTCGTCAGCTGGTGGGCGCTGAACTTTCCAATCGTCGGTCTGAATTCCTCCTCCTGGCCTACCTGAGCGTTTAGATCTCCTATGATGATCTTGACGTCGTGGTTTGGGCAGCGGTCGTACTCGCGTTCGAGCTGCGCGTAAAATGCGTCTTTGTCATCATCAGTGCTTCCGGAGTGAGGGCTGTGCACGTTTATTATGCTAATGTTGAAGAATCGGCCCTTGATCCTCAACCTGCACATTCTTTCATCGCTCCGGCCACCAACCGATCACGCGCCTCTGCATGTCGCCCATCACTATAAAAGCTGTTCCCAGCTCACGTGTGTTGCCGCAACTCTGGTAGATGGGATGATTACCTCTAAACGTTTGCACCATAGATCCTGTCCAACACACCTCCTGCAGCGCTACGATTCCGAACCCGCGGTCCTTCAGTATATCGGCGAGTATGCGGGTGCTCCCGATGAAGTTGAGAGATCTGCAGTTCCACGTACCGAGCTTCCAATCGCAAGTCCCTTTTCGTCGCTGTGGTCGTCGCTATTGGTATCGGTTCGCATTCATCTCTTGTTGATTTTCCGGTGCTAGTCTTTTTTACGGCTGGCTCGCAGGGCCTGACACCAACCCACTAACCCAGGGAGCTGAGCTTACCTTCCCGGAAGCTACGGGTTCTGCATTGGCATTTCCTCCAACTACAGTGCTAAATAGCTAGGCTCGAGCGCCAGTCTTCGCCGGGGGTGGTGTTTTTAATGGGCGCCCAGGAGATAATATTTTACCTGAGCTTCCACCCCCATTTCATTTCATGATTCTACAATCTCAATATTCATGATAAAGTTTACACGCTCAGAAAACCGTTCTAATAATCGTGAACAAACAAACGCAAATATGAGAACAAGCAAATATACACCGTGAACTGGAACTAGTTCCAGCTGTCAATATGGGCGTTCTAGAAACCGTGACATCTAGTTCACTGTGTACATTTCTTATTGTTGTTATCGTTGCTATACATAGTTCCCGTTTGTTCTCGTTGCCGTGACTGGGAGTTCACGTATATAGGAACGGATTTTTTTTTTGCGTGTAAGGTACACCGGGGCAAGTTGAAACGGGTGGGGTAAGATGATACAGCGGGTATATAAGATGTTTTCTAATGATGATAAACACTTTGATCGTCATAACACATAGTTTTTGATTCAAACATTCTTTTAGCGAAGGACAAATTTCCAAATTGTTTTGAAATCTATTTCAAAACTTTGTGTTTCATCTTGCCCTGGTGTACCTTAATGCGCATAGGCCTCAACGCATAATAAATTCTGAAATGTTACTTTGAAAATATCGCTTTACCTATACTTGCGAATTATATTTCTGTGGTGAATAAGATTTGGTTGGGATAAGTAGGATTAGTTTAGCGTGTACCTTCGAGCAGCGATTATTGGAAAGCCCTTTAGCTTGACAGTTATTTGTGTGATGCAGAATCCATCTGGCAACACCGTCTAAACTCTAAACTGTGCATGAATGAGAAGGCATGCGAGAGTAAAAAGACGTTGCTGGACGATGGAAAGAAGGAAAGAGGAGATCTTTGCATTGATCGCGGGCGTTCGACTCTAGATCTGTGAGTGTGCTTTCGGGGTCTGAGGAAGAGTTTTGAAACGGATGGTTCGGTGTGCAGATGGCGTGTGCGTTTTGAGCTACGGCGAATTCGTTTACAACAATTTCCTCCTGAATCTTTTCATACTGTTTAAGAAACTTTTCTGAACCATCGGGTTCTGTAGAGTATATAAACACTATTGATGTACCCCTTGATTAAAAGCCTTTAGAAAAGGAGGGACAATAAACACGGAAAATAAGAGAGGCAGTTAGGTGCTGCAACCGCATCAGCAAATGCTCGCTGCGACAGTAGACACCCAACCACATCGGAGAGCGGAGTGAATAAATAGATCGCTGTTCGTTACTTGAGTGATGTATTCGGAACTTCTACAGCATCCGAAAGTGCACGTAATCTGTAGTGAGCTCAACAGGTTCGATCAGGGTTGAAATAATAATAATGAAGAGTTGCCAGACATATTGTTGGCAAAAAAAACACATGGTCATTCATTATCATATCCGCTAAGAGAGAAAAATCTGGCGTTCGATTTGAATAGGTCGAATCTACATAGGAATCACAGCAAACATACGACCTATTCAAATCGAACGCCAGAAATGTTTCATCAAAGTTTTAAAACAGTTTTATTTCTACTCCTAATACAGTTTAGAAAACCTTTTCGAGAGTAGTCCATTAAGGTTTTGATGTATGAATCAGTTTTATTTCAAATGAAAAAAAAAAAACTGATTAATAAAATTTCTTATAGAGCAGAATAAAGCTTAAAATGTTAAGGACAAACTTCATGAAATCCCGCTTCAATACTGTATCAGAACTTCAAACGCACAAATCTCACGAAGCAAGTATCAAACAACAGTGCATTTTATTATTCTGTTCTTGCTCACTTGTAATAAGCTTAAAATAAGAAGCTCAGGTGCGCTGGTTTTGTTAACGAAAAGATTTGTACCCTCGAAATCGTGAATAGATGTCAAAGTCGGCCATTGTGGCGGTCATTTTTGGATTCTAACAAGTCTGTCCTTAATTGAGGTTGCGCTCAACGCATATCTTGTATAGCATTGGTGACAGTACATTTGGAAAAAGAAGGTATGTTCTCCTTTTGGACCCTCCATAGTTGTCACAGACAAGAGTTTTTTTTTAGTAAAGGGCGAACACGAAATTATTGCGAAACATTCAACAGGGCATAATTTTTAACCATTGGGTAAAAATCAACCAAATTTTGCACACTTTCTCATTGATGTGTATTGTTTGCATGCTGCCAAACTCGAAGTCGTGTTTTTCGATTCAACGAAAATGGAGGTGAACCGACGCGAGTCGAGAGTACAAATTCTTTCCAAACACCTGGAATTTTCTGATCTGTCGCAACGGCAGTTTGGAAAAAAAAGTTGAACATTCACCATTCAACCATCTCCAGAGTGTTGAAGCGATTCCGGCGGACCACGGTAAAGGAGCTGGAAGAAAACCGGGACCAGACAGCAAAAAGACGGAGGGAAAGATGAAGCGGATGATTAAAGCAAATCCCAACGTCTCAAGCCGTGATTTTGCTAAAAAGATCGGCATGTCGCAGAGCTACGTCCAGAATGCAAAGAAGAGAGCTGCACTACAAAACAGGGTACAGAACTTCCCTAACCACGATGAGTGGCAACAATCGACGGCTAAAACTCGGGCACGGATGCTCTACGGAAAGATGCTGACTAAATATGCCTGCTGTGTGATGGACGACAAAACGTATATAAAAGCCGATTTTAAGAAAATTCCGGGGTTGAAGTTTTCACCGGAAAGAGCAAGTTCGATGTGGACGACAAATTTAAGAAGAAGAAAATGTCGAAGTTCACCTCCAAATATCTCATTTGCCCATCTGCTCTTGCGGACTGAGGAGTGAGCCTTTCGTGACAAAGGGCACAGTAAATGGCAAGATCTACAAATCTGAGTGCCTCGAGAAGCGCCTTTTTCCATTCTTGCAGCAGCACGACGAAGCTCTGCTATTTTGGCCAGATTTGGCATCATGTCACTATTCTAAAAGTGTCCTGGAGTGGTATGAGGCCAATTCTGTCCATTTTGTTCGAAACCCGAGCAGAAGAAAACAACAACAGCATAACAAAATGCGTTATTTTGGCAAAATAACTGCATAATGGAATTAGTTATTTTTATGTTATTAACATAATATATTGAGTTATAAACTTGTCTGTCATAAGCGGCAAAATAACAAGTCACATAACAAAAATTTGTTCCTGAAAATTCAATTTAATAACATGTTTTGTTAGTGTCAATAACAACTTAATAACAGTGAATTTGGGAAATATTTCAATAACAAATTTTGATATTAAAGAGTTATTGATAACATCCCGAAAGCAAAATTAGTTATGATATCAAACAATCGCACATGCTGTTGAATAGGATGCTAAAGTGGAGGCGATATGCGTACACTTTACCCGTGGTTAAATGAAAGCATGTACGCATATGGCCTCCACATTAGCATCCTTTTCTACATCATATATGACTTCGTGTTGGCTGAGAATGCTATACATATTTAGACCAGCATGTGAGAATGGCGGAACAATCATTGCGAACTTCAGTTTCTCTCTTCCCTCATAGGCGTATTTTCAACTATTCATGTAATATTTTACCACAAATACAGTCAGGTCTTTTTTACGCGGTTTACTCCAAACAAAAAAAAATTATCGTCTTATTTTTGCATGATTCGTCGAGAAATGGTGAGACTTTTTTTACGCGGTTTTTCGAATTTTGAACTAAGTTTTTTTACGCGGTACGTATCCCCCGCGTAAAAAAAAACCTGACTGTAGGTAGATCCGACTTCATCCTCTGGAACGACAGGGAAAAATGTGAAAATGTAAAATATTTCTGAAAAATCCGATTCAAAACCATCTACAAGTTTGGATTCAGCTGTCTGTATTAGCTTCGTTCAAACAAGTTTACTCAATAAGTTTGACATTTTTATCATTGAAATTCTCATGTCAAAGGCGGAGTCTGTGACGTCCTTTTCAAACCCCACCTTCAATATCGTCTGCTATGTTCTCGTTTCGATGTATGTAGGGTGCTGCGCCACTTGGGCAGTGGCTGATATTTTGGGAACTTTTTAGCTACAACTCAGTCAATTTCAAACCTCGCAGCGCCCAGCAGGGACTTGGTTTTGTACACATTACAGCACCTCCATGTCACGGAATATACCACACCTCTTATCAAATGTGATACCGTAAGCATAACTCGCGAAATACTGTAAATAACGTTCTTGAATGACGTAGGATTTAATTCAAAACTTGTTTTAGTTTTGATACCAACAGCATAAAGTATTTGTACACCCTCAATAATACAATAATAATCAAACTTGTTCCACAACAAAATGTAATATTGAAATGTTATTTAATGTAGCTTGGTCATAACAAAATAAGATTGTCCAACAAAACATGTTATGGAAACGTAATGCCTTGATAATACAATAATAACAAAACGAGATATAAAAACAGGTTTTGTAATTTCGTAGTTTTTAATTTGATATGCCCCTCTGCTCGGGAAGAACTTGAATCCGCCAAACTGTCCGGAGCTGCGCCCGGTGGAGCAGTACTGGGCAATGATGAAGCGGGAACTTCAGAAGAGCAGAATGACAGTCAAAGACGAGAAGGACGTGTTAAGAAAATGAAAAAAAAAACAGAGAAACTAGTACCGGATGACACTGTAAAGACTTTGATGGAGGGCATCAAGCGAATATGCGTTCAATTTTACACTCAAGGCACCATCGATTAACTTTTCTTTTGATTTCTGAAGTAAATATGTAAATATAAGTACCCTAAAATTTTGGTTTGATTCTAAACATTATAAGAAAATTGGCATGACAATGGCATGTCGCAATAATTTCGTGTTTGCCCTTTAGGGAGGGATAGATAGTAACATTGATCAGGATTCAGTATCACTTACCATAGTGCATGAATCTCTTTGTAATTTGTTTTCGAATTTTCAATGATGACAGTTATGTTGATGACGAATCCTTCAGCTATAACATTTTTTAATGAGCGCAGAATACCCCTTTGCAACCCGTTATTCAATGACGTTCATTTTTTGGCATTGTTTTTGGTAATTCAGTTGACTGTAATATGAGAACGGCTGGCCCATTAGCCGAACGAATACTTTAACCGACATAAAATGAGAAAACATTTCTGTCTTGCTATGAACAACTGTTCGCAAAAATAGAAAGGGAGTAATGTCTAGTTAGAAAAAATGTTACTTGGCCCTCGTTGACTTAGCGACGACCATATTTTATTACCTTGATTAAAACTATATTCGCATATGCTCTGATTTACAAGAAGAAGGAATTGTTTATCGATAAAAAGAAGCTTCCCACAAAATTAGCCTCTTCTGGTTCGAAGAGAAGGTTGTAAAAATAGAAAACAAACCAGCTTGTTCATTTCCTCCAACAACCTGGAGAATCCATAAACAGCAAACAATCTATTTCGCTTTTCGCTCGGTCGGATAACAAGCAAACAAATTTCGTTATGAATGAACTCGCTTTTCGACTAGCTTTAGCACCGTTTCCCCCTCAGTCTCGGAAAATCGAGGAAAATTAACCCAAAAGCCAAACACTCACCTTGCTTTCCTATCACGTCCGTCACTCCCGGAGCCAGCTTTGTCCGCCGCCGTTGCAGCAGAACCACCAGTACCACCACCGTAGTAGCGGTGATTGTTTCCGCTCGAACCCGGAGGATTGCTTTTATTGCTGGGACTTCGATTGACTCTATAATTGCTACTATTGCTTTTGACGCTGCTATTGCTGCTTCCCCCGCCACTGTTCCCGCCTTTCGGAACGGCAGTTCTACCGTGGCTGTTGTTGTATCCCGGCGTCTGATCCGCCAGCGAATAATTGCTTTTCGAGGAAGTGGAGTCCTGCTTGGCCAGGGTGGCCGCCGTCGTAGTCATGGTCGACGTCGAGCCCTGATGGGAAAACGACTTCGAAACACGGTCGCGTGTAATTGGCATCTCGTGTTCACCGAGGAAAGTGATCGAGTTGGCCTTCACGATGGCCGGCCGATTGGGCGCACCGTAGATGTAGCGTGAAGGTCCTGCGCCTATGATCGTCGGAAGGTCTTGGTCATGGATTTCTATGTTTTGTTGCTTCTTCAACGGATGGTGTCCGACGCCTCCGTAGCTATTGGCCTTGACGGTGACCATCGCCGGGGCGCCAGACTTTGCACCGATCACAATCACTTCACCACCTGTTGCTGTTCCACTAGTACTAGTACTACCGAGAAGACCTGTAGCATAACTTGCAATGTCACCTCCGGCACCGATACTTCTTCTGTTCAAACAGTTTTCACTACCCGATTTTGTTAACTGATTGTGTTCGACCGAAAGCGTCGTCGAGGACGTGACGCCACAGTGTGGCCAAAAATCACAGGAACTAGCGGTACAACTGAAATGAGGATACAAAGAGGAGGGAAAATGCATTCAAAAATCTGTCTGATTGGAGGCCAATTTGCTGCTACAGGTTCTGTCTGTGGGATTTGTTGGTATACAAACGTCTTCTGTCTTTTTTTTTTCTGTGATTGACTAGAGTTACATCGAAAGAGAAAGTATTGGAACACTTTGGAATCACTTCGTTTTGATTTTGTTCGTTTTAACAGGTCCGTAAGTGCATTAACAGTTTTAACAGGTTCAATTTAGTTATTTTAGGCTAGTGTCGTTTTTAAAAACTACGGTGTTAGTATTAAAATATCAATCTTATCGTATCGTATGTTTAAATTCCTTGTTAGTAGTCTTGTTAGTCTTACGCTTAGGCTTTTGATTTTGGAGGATCCTGGGCCATTTCGGGTTAGTGTGTTAGGTTGTGTTCTCGATCCTACAATGCGAATTGGCGCAAAGTGGTGCAAGTGCAGGGCATCACTACTTTTCTGACAGATTACTGTTTAGAGATTTTGATTGATTTGATTCTGAGGAGAAGGAATTAAGCAGTTCAATACCTTCCAGTAGATGGCGTTCCGGCCGGAGGTACAACAACGTTACGTGACTCTCTTTGCAATTGCTTGTTTTTCGTTGCGTACAAGAACTTCTTCACCAGTTCGGCTTCCTTGAAGGCCGCTGCAGCTGCTGCAGCCGTCGTGGGCGGTGCTATCGTCGTTGAAGTCGGCACTTGACCATCTCCGAAATCGGGCGTTGTTCGATCGTCATACTCCGAGTCCGGTGTCAGGTTCCTCATCAGATACAAATCCGAAGGCTTCTGGTAGTGCTGTCCTAGCATGGCTTTGCTGGCTCCAGGTACAGGTGATCGCTCCCTAGCGATCACTCGTCGTTGATTGTAGTTCATGATCGGCGATCGACTCATCCGGCTTACGTCAAAGGACTGCTGAGGCTGCAGGTCATGCTCGTACAATCTGCTCCCGTACGTCTGTGGACTTCTGTTCCTCGACGTGGACGATTGGCTATACTCATTACTCGAAGAAGTCCCCGTCGATCCAAACACTCGATCGTGACTGTAAGATCTTCCCTCCGTCGCAACGTACCCTCGCTTGTCGCTCTCCACGCCGTAGTTTTCGTCAAAGGACTTACTCTTATCATACTCATACTCGTAGCCGCCATAGTTATTGTTATCGAATGATTTGCTCTTGTCCTGCACGTCCACGATCGTGTGCGAAGCCGTCTCTCTCCGCAACCGATCCAGAGTACTGCTGGGCGACACTCGCGGGTACACCGAATCCGCTTGCGTCAGTAATTGACTTCCGGTAAGTTTCCGCGACCCCGTCACGTAGGCCGGCCGTTCCTTGTTCGGGACGTTCCCCAACCGTACGACGACCTTATGGGGTAGGGCCGCCACTCCGATGTTGGGGACCTGCTGCCGACTGGGGGATCTCTCGGACAACTGCAAGGATCTACAGAAATGGGGGAATAAGAGGAAATCGACAATTTAGTGGCATAATGTGAACATGTGAGGTTTGTGGGCGTGGCTGTGTGTTAAGGTGTGTCTATGACGCGAAGATCGCTAAGTCCAAGCTTATGGGGTGCAGGATACACTACTGGCTGGTTCTAATACTACGATTTGACTGTGTAGCAGGTTGGCTTTGGCTCTAAGAGCGTGTCGCACTGTTGTATTTAAAGTAAAAAAGTCGATAGATGGCTGAAAGTTTGGTTTCTTTTGTGCTTGTGTTAGGTGCGGGTGAACAAATGTAAATGTGAAAAAAGCAAAATTGAATAAAAAAATATTTTTTGAAGAATAAAAAAAAACAACAGAAGACTAATGTTTTAAGTAAAAACGGGTTGATCAATAAAATTCTTGAAGTGTTTCTTCGTTATTATTGTGACATTTACTTAGTAAGTTCTGCATCATTACAAAATATTTCCAGTTTTTGGGTTAGGCTTTGAACTAAGATCAATCCTGCATCACCAATACTCTGTACATGCAAACATGTTCGTGACTTTGCAAAGGGTACGTTAAATTTTCTAAAATTTGGCTTGAGGACGTCTTGACATGTGATCAATTGGTTGATAAAATTCCATGAAAATCGGTGAAGTATTTATACATGACTACTCAACGCTAGAGCCTTTGTAATTCCAAAAGGGAAGTAAAGCGTGGGTCCCGCGATGATCTAGCCTAGGGTAAAAAATTTCGTACAAAAAAAATATATGTCACATTTTTTATTTTAATTTTATTGAGATGGGAAGGGTTAAATATCGATAGTAAATTGGAAGGGCGATACCTCAATGGGGTACGTTCAGTGTAGTACTAGATTTGTAGTAATGAGCTGAATTTTGGTATGGTGAGAAGGTCAATTCTCCGTTTCTGCAATGAAATTGTGCAAAAAGCGTGTGAAGTGTGAAAGTGGCGCGAAGCAGACTGCACCTCTTTTCTGCGAGCCGGATCGATTTCTGAAAAATCAGCCCATCCAGCTCATCCAGCCCACGGCCAGAACAAAGTGGGTGAATTGTCGGAGCATAAACCGTTGACAAAGGTGCCTATGCTGCAGGCCCTTAACGATAATACGGAACATTCTTAATCCCAAGAAGAAGGCACAATAAATGTGTCCGAAACGTCGGATGAAAGCATAAGAATCCGTTTTTAATTAAAAGAGACTGGAAGCCATTACCCCGAATCTTAATAACAAAATTCCAAATATTTTTCCGTCAAAAAGTTGTTTAAGAAACTATGTACCGCTCATAACACAAAACTAAATTTGAAACCCGGGTACCCAGCGCCCATTTAAAAAGCACGGTGTAGAAAAAAGCAAAAATTTTGTCGGACACATAACGGTTAAAAAAACTGAATAATTTTATAAATTAATTTTACAAAATGTGCCTTGATAACAGCTAACAGAAATCTACTAAGATTTTTGGCGCAATTTCCTTCACAAGCTCCATCTGGGAGTTACTTTATAAATCGCACAAGAAGTCCTTTCTCGAATTCCTCCAGAAGTTTCTTCTCTTCTTCCCTTTTATTTGCTTCGGATTTTGGTTGAGAATTTCTCAAGGGGTTAACCAAATACTTCCTTCAATAATCATTCCAGGAAATCCTTATGACATTCAGAAAATCTTTGTGAACTCTTCCAGGATTGTTTTTTAGGAGTTCCCACGTGAATCGCATAAGAAATTCTTTCATTATTTCCTCCGTAAATTTCTATAATTTTCCAAATAAAATAATTGAAGAATTCTTCTAGGGTTTTATTTGGAAATTCCTCAAAAAATTTCTTCCAGAATTCCTCCAGTAAATCATTCTTAATTGCTCTAGGAATATTATCAGAAATTCTCCAAGAAGTGCCTTTATAAATCATTTAACAAAAAAGCATTCCTAGATACTTTACACAGTTTCTCATAAAGTTTCTTGATTTTTTTTTAAATTTTTGCATGAGTTCCGTAGAAAATTCCAGGAATATATATTGATTTAAGGGGCCCATATAGCCGAGGCGGTAAACGCACGGGTATTCAGCATGACCATGCTGAGGGTGACGAGTTCGATTCCCGGTCGGTCCAGGATCTTTTCGTAAAGGAAATTTCCTTGACTTCCTTGGGCATAGAGTATATCCGTGCCTGCCACACGATATACGCATGCAAAATGGTCATTGGCAGAGGAAGCTCTCAGTTAATAACTGTGGAAGTGCTCATAGAACATTAAGCTGAGAAGCAGGCTTTGTCTCAATGGGGACGTTACGCCAAGAAGAGAGAGATATATTGATTTCACTAGCAATTACTAGAAGCTTCATTGAAAATTCATTTCTATTTTTTTATTTTTTTTACAAAAGAGAACATTTTACAAAAAGTAGTTCCTTCTTTCCTCAAAATTTATTCGGGAATTCTTTAAGGATTTTATTTGGAAATTCCGTCAGGAGTTCTGTTTAGAATTTCTAAGAAATTTCTCTGGGATAACTTTCATAAATTGCCTAAGAAGTGCCTTTATTAATCGCATTAGTAGTTCCTTCACGAATATCTCGAGGAGTTCCTTATTTTTTTTTCATAATTTCCTGGCATTTTTGGGAGTTTCTTCAAGATTCCAAGAATACTATCAGCAATTCCCCAAGAAGTGTCTATATGATTAGTTTTACTAGCATCCCCTCCAGAAATTTCATTGAGAATTTCTCCAGGCGTTCCTATGGATTTTTTTTTTCAATTCTTTCAGGAGCTTTTTTTTTCATTTTTTTCCCTAAAAATATTTGGGAATTGTTTAAGGATTTTATTTGGAAATTCCTTCAGGAGTTTATTTTAGAACTCCTCCAAAAAATCCTCAGGCATTACTCCAGGAGCACCTTTAGGAATTTACGAAGAAGTGCCTTTATAAATTGTTCTAGTAGTTCCTCCACGGATTCCTCGAGCAGTTCCTTAATTTTGTTTTTTTTTTTAATTTACTGGCATTTCCCTAGGAGTTCTTTGATTAGAACAAATGCAGAAATGTCTTCATAATTTCCTCGTTATGTTCCTTTTATTTCTTTACAAAAAATCTTCAAAGAGTTTCTTGTATTTTTTTGTAAAAATTTCATCGGTTAATTCTTCCAAGATTTTATTTGAAAATTTCTTCCATAGCTCCTTTTAGAATTTTCTTCGACATGTTTTTGTATTACTCCAGAAATATTTTCGGGAATTCTGGTGCCTCTATGAATCACTCTAGGAGTTCCTTCACAAAGTTCCTCAATGAGTTTCTGGAATTGGTTTTTTAAATAATTTTCTTCGAAAATGCTTCCAGGAGTTCCGTTGGAAGTTCCAGAAATTGAATTGGGAATTCCTAGATTTGTTGCACCATTGATTTTTTTTTCCTTTCATTTTTTTTTCAAAAAATCCTTTAGGAATTCCTGTTTTTCCCTAAAAATGTATTCAAGATTTCTTCTAGAATTTTAATTGTAAATTCCTTCAGGAAATGATTTAAGATTCCTCTAGGAAATTCTCGGGAATTGCCAGAAGCATTTTCAGAAAATTTCAGAAATTGTCCTTTATTGTACCTTTATTGTACCTTAATTGTACCTTTATTTAATAGCTGTAGTTCTTTCCAGAATTCCTCAAGAAGTTTCTTTTTTTTTCTTTGATTTTTTTTCCACGAGTTCTTCAGAAATTTCACCACCAATCCTTTTATTGGCAATTTCTCTAGTAGCTCCATTGGAAATTTCTTCAGGGGTGCTATCGGGAATTTTTCAAAAAGCTTCATAAGATTTTTCTCTAGGATTTCCTTCGGGAATTCCTCCGAAAATATTTCCAAAATTTCATTAGCGGTTCTCTCCAGAATTCAAATAGGATTGCTTTAAGAATTTCATTCAAAAATTCCTTCGAGAAAAGTTCTTTCAACAGTTGTCCTAGGAGTTGCTTGAAGATTTTTTCAAGTAGTTCTTGCGAAACATCCGTATTTGTATTAATAAAACAGCCTAACATTAAAATTTATCAAATTTAAGATAAAAAAAAAATCTTCCATATTCCTCTAGCAGTTTCTTTTATTTTTTTCCTTTTAATCCTCATAAATTGTCCCAGGAGTTCTTTCGGGATTTTCCCCAGTGTGTTCATGAACCGCTCTAGCAGTTCCTTCACGAATTCTTCAACAAGTTTCTCAAATTTGTTTTTTCTTTCAACATTTTCTTCGGGAAATCATTTAGTTTTTTTTAGGGAATTTGTTCAAAAGTCCCTTTGAGAATTCTTCATGGAATTTCTTCTGGAACACAACTAGGAAAACTCTTTATGAATTCTCCCAGGAAATCCTTGAGAATTATTCAAGAAGTTCTTGGATTATTTTCAAAAGGGTTCCTTTGACAATCTCAATAGAAGTTCGGAAATTCTTTGAGGATATTATTTTGAACATTCTTCAGGTATTTCTGTCGATTTTTTTCCAGGAAGTTGGAAGTTTTGTCGGGAATTCTTGCAGGAGTCTGTTAGGGGATTCTTCCAGGGATTGAGAATCTTCCTGGATTTTCTTCAGAACTTCCTTCGGGAAGTGCGAAAATTCTTTCAGAAGTGTTGAGAAGTCACTTCTAATATACATTCATGAGTTTTTTCTAGGATTTTCTTCAGGATTTTTTGTAGGAGTTCTTTTCAGTATTTCTCCGGGAGTAACATAAGGATTTACTGCAGGAGTTTTTCCGAGAATTCATGAATACGTATTAGAAGTGACTTCTAAATGAACTACTGGTAGAATTTCCCATCGATGTTCTGGAACTATCTCCAAACGGGCTCTTGCAAGAATTTCCGAAGAAACTCCCATAATAAATTCTCAAACAATGCCTGTTTAAATTCCCATTGCAGCTACTGTACAAATTTTCTAATGAACTCATGGAGGAATACCCGAAGAAACTCCTGGGGGATTACTGAACGAACTTCTGAGTTCCTTCAAATATACCTACCTGAATAAATGGGGGCTTAAAGAATTCCTCCAGGAATGGAGAGACATTTTTCCAAAAATTTCGTTGAGACATCTTACAATTATTTCGAGAATTCCTTTAGGAATTCATTCGCATTCTTTTGCCGGAAAATCCTTATAATTTCTTCCAAGCAATCCAGAGAAGGATAGGAGTTCACGACTTTTTTTTCAATTTTTACTTCCCAAAATCGGAAATTTTTACAGGAATTATCGGAAGTTCCTCCTGTTATTTTTTGGGAAGTTTTCAATGAATTTACTGAAGCAACTCCTGAAATATTTTCTGAGGAAATTACACTTGAAGAAATTCCTGATAGAGATCCCAGATAAATTCTTGCAGGTTGCAGAATTCTAGAAGGAACTTCTAGAAAATTCTCCCCTGGATTCTATTCCTCTGATTTTTTTTCAGAAGTTTTATGAGAAGTGACTTCTAATGTAATTTTGTTGGAATTCCTTTCGAAAATTCTCCAGAAGATTCATCAGGAATAACTGCAAGAGTTTTTTTTTCAGGAATTCATGAATATACATTAGAAGAGACTTCCAAATGAACTACTGGGAGAATTCTCGCAAAAAAATAATATCGAAAGAAATCCTGAAGGGACTCAAGGGAAAATTCGCCGAAGATTTTCTGGAAGAGTCCTCTAACGAACTACTGCATGATTTCCCAAAGAAACTTCCAGAATAAATGCTTTAACCATGTCTGAAGGAATTTCCACTGGAGCTACTGTACAAATTTTCTAAGAAACTCCTGGAGGAATACCTGAAGAAACTCTCTAGAACTCATCAATAAACTCTTCCATTCCATTCTTCCATTCTTCAATAAAATTCTCAAAACTCTTCTAGATTTTCAAATTTCGTTTTTCAGGAATCAGGATTTTCTTACAGGAGTTCCATCGGGAACTCTTCCAAGAGTTTTTTTTAGGATTTTTCTCAGGAATTTCCCAAAGGAATTCCTGGAGAATTTTCTTTGGAAACTGAGGAATTCTCGAAGAACCTCCATAGGCAAAACTTCCGATGAAACTCTTGGAGGAATTCCAGAAGGAACTTCTCCAAGAATTTCTACTTGAGGGATCTCTAATGGAACTCTTGCAGCAATCACCAATTGAATTCCTGGAGCAGTTATCGAAGAATCTTCTGAAGGAATTTCCTAATGAAGCTCTGGTATAATTCCTCATTGAGCTCCTGGATTAATTTCCAAAAAAAAAAAACTCCTGGAGAAATTGCCAATGGATCTTGTTCAGGCATTCCTGGAAAGAATCACCTAGGAAGTCCTGGATGATTTCTATATGAAATTCGAGGATGAAAGGAACTCTTACAGGATTTTTAGGACTAGCCAAAGCAACTCCAGAAGAGTTTTCTGAATGAAATCCTGGAGTATTAATGAAGAAGCTCTTGGGAGAAATTCTCGATTGAACTCCATAAAGAAGTGCCTGTTAAATTCCTGCAGGAGTTTTCGATGTAACACCTGAAGGACTTCCCGATGAAATTTCTAGTGAATTTCAGCTCTTGGAGAGTTTGTTAATAGAATTTCTGCGGAATTCTCGGAAAAAACTTCTGTAGAAACTCCCGAAGTAAATCTCGGAGAAGAATTCTCGATACAACTCCTGAAGGCTTTACAGATTGAGCTTTTGCAAGAATCCGCTAAGAAGTGCCTTCAGGGATCATCTAAATAACTACTCTAGAAGTGGCTATTTTTTTTTCCAAAAAAAAAATGGTTGTGAAATCTCCCATTTCCTTCCGGGGTTTCCTCCAGGAGAGGTTTCTTCGTTTTTTTTTCGGAAAACTCGTAAGAGTTCATTCAAGAAATCCACTCCACAGGTATTCTTTCAGAAGTTTCTTTGGAAATGTGTTAGGACTTATCTCAAGAATTTCTTTAATTTTTATTCCTCGAATTTAGGTATTTTTTCCAGAAGTTCTACCGGGAATTAAAGGAAATGCCGGAGTAATTACCGGAGAAATTCTTTAATATATCTTCTATAAACTTCTGGACAATTTTTAGAAAAAAACCCTCGAGGAATTTAAAAAAAAAAAAAAACACCCGGAGTAGTTACTTAAGAAACTCCTAGAAAACTTGGAAAAGTTCTTCCCGAAGGAATTCTTAGAAAAATTGATGAAGGAATGTTATGGACATTTCTAAAAGAAATCGTGGAATATTCTTGAAAGCTATCCCAAAAAAATCCTGGCAAAGTTACAGTTGAAACTCCTGGAAGAATTCCCGAAGGAACTCCTAACGGAATTTCCTATGGAACTCCATTGAGGATTCCCAATGGAACTCCTTGAGGAATTTTAAATGAAACTTCTGAAGCAATGCCTAGTGAACCTCTTGTAGCAATTACCAATTGAATTCCTAGGGAATTTCCCAAAAAAATCCAGAGAGAATTCCTGATTGATATACTGGAGAAATCCCCGATACAACTCTGGAAGAATTTTCAACGAAATTCCTGAAGGAATCGCCTATGGAACTTCTGAAGGAATCAACAATATAACTCCTGGTAAGATTCTCATAGAAACTACTGGATGAATACCATATGAAACTCTTGGAAGAATTCCCAAAGGAACTCCTGGAGAATTTTTAATTAAGTTTCAGATCCAAATTCAGAGGGGTTTTTGAACAAATTCCTGGAGAAATTTTTGAAGTAACCCTCGATGAAATTCTTGATGAAATGTCTGGCTGGATGTTTCCCAAAGTAACTCCTGCAGTTATTTCCGATGAAACTCATGGGGTACCCGAAAAAAATTACTAGACAACTTTCAAAGAAACTCCTGCAGAACATAAGACGCTCTTTTCGGGAATTTGGCCATTTGTACCTTCGGCTATGTATTATTTCGGGCAACTGTCAAATCTGTTTTTAAAACAATTCAATTGGTAGTTTCCAGTGGTTTACATTTGGAACATTGAATCAAAATAAACTAAGCTGTGCGATACAAAACCAATATGCAAAAAAAGAACTTAAAATGACATGAAAATGTGAACCAAACGCAAGAGATTGAAGTGGTCATTGGTGGTGTATCAATTTCAAAGAAAGTGAAACAATCCAGTCCGCTTTGTAGTGCTGCATGTTACACATATTCAGTGCATTTGTAGCACACTGTACGACCAGTTTTGGACGCATGTCACATTCAGTGTGTGTGCATTTGGAACGAACAGTAGTTCTTGTGAAGTATGTTGGTCGACACCGAGTTTACTTGGGTTCGATTCTGTCTGTTGTGACTGTCGATGTTTTTTTTGGGTTGGTGGCTGTTGGTGGCGCGCACTTACACACACATACGGTCTGCGAAAGATTGGTTGCTGAAAAAAGAGAATCAGTTGCAAAAGTTTGGTTTCGTGTTCTGTTGGCCGAAATTGAAGCTTTTAGGTTCAATTTTAGTTAGCGGATACTTATTCTGTTAAACAGCTAGAACGTACACGAAGAAGATCTTGAGTTAGATTCAGGCATAAAAAAATGTTGGATCAAAATCGACATCTAGAGACAGCAAGAGACATCAATAGAAAGTAGGCATGAGCAGACAAAATGGTGTGTGTGAGATGCATGGATGCATGACGACAAGGGTGACGACGAATGAAATTATGCATGTGTTGGTGAGATGGCGTTTTGATGAGGAATACAGCAAGCAGTCACAAAAGCTTCGATCGTGTTATCGGGAATTCGAAATCACTTACCTGGATCGCCGAATCTTGTAGTCACCGGTGACGATTCCCGGTCGAAGCGAAGCTCCTCGTTGTTGAGTTCTACGGTAGGACGAAGCGTGCGCTTCGTCACCGCTGTAGCTAGAGCTAGACGAACTTCGGCTGGAGGTTCGCATGTAGCCTTCGTCATAGCGTCTTTCCAGAGTGCTACTTCGGGAACCGGAACTCTGTCGGGAAACCAACGATGACTGCGAGCTGTTCATGTCGCCTTTGGTGCGGGGTTTGCTGCGGTCGTCTGGAGTTCGGGATCGTTTCTCCGGGGTGAGCGATCGTTGCTTCTTCAGATTTCGTATGCTACCGTAGTCTTCGTTGTCGAATAGTCGCTCCGGAGTTAACGAACGCTGCGGTTTTAGGGCACTGTGGGCGGTAAGAGTGTTCCCAGAACCAGAGCTGCCGAACAGTCCGGCACGGCCTTTGATCTGGTTCATGTACGAGGTGGACGACTTGTAGCTGAGTGCCAGCGAGGATGATTGGTCGTCGCTCACGTTTTCTTCTTCGTCTTCGACGCCGTCGTTCGAGTAATCTAAAGAATCAAAAGAAAACAAAGTTAGTTCAAGAAATCTCAAAACTCGTCCGGAAACCTACCGGATCGGGCACCGCTATCACAGGAATTGAGTCGGGCGTTGCCGCCGACCGAATCGGATCGGAATCCGTACGACGGCAGTCCGGGAGTCGAGTTGGCCTTGGTGGTGAACTGTGACCGTCGAGAGCGCTGGCCTGCGGCGCCCATTACCACGCTGGAAGACATCATCTGGGAGTCGAACGATTTGTTCTTGTCGCCAAATCGTTTCAGAGATTCGTAACCGGAGCTGGTCACACTGCTACCGGGGATGGACTTCGGGAAGATCGGAGACTTATCGCTGGATATGAGTTGCGGGTTGGAGGTGGGTTTCTCCTTTTTCGTCAGGTAATTGGGGGAATTTCCGGTAAGGGTGGAGAAGGCCGGAGTAGGTGATTTGTTCCGTCGAATGAAGGGTTGATCCGTGGTTTTGGGCATGGGGGATATGAGGCTGGTGTCGAAATCGAAACTTTTCGAGAAGTTACCTAGGTAGGACTGGTTCTGGGGACGTTGCTGGGACGTGGCTATAGGAGTGGTGTACCGTCGGTTGTCGTATTCGAAGCTTCTCGAGAAGACCATGCCTTTGGGATTCCGGTTTTCGTTGTCTACCACGGAGAGGAATATCCGCGTACCGGGTTTGATGTCACTAAGGCGGGTCTTTTGCGTTGAGTCTTGGAAGGCAGGTGGTGGTGACAAAATCGGAGTCACTGGAGGCGGCGAATTGTCCGCCAAGTTCCGTTTGATTGGAAGACATATTGGACGGCCTCCGGACGAGAGCTGGGGATCGATTTTTAAGATTGTCACATTGTCCTGTCGTTGAACCTTCTGAACCTGACTCCTTCGAGCTTCGTTTCGGTTGATCAGATCTTCCAGCTTGCTTCCCTTTCCATACCGGTTTTCATTGTATTCGATGTATTTCCGAGACGTTCTTGGGCCAGCCAGCTCCGGTTGGAACGACTTTGCCCGAACGCTTCGGTCTCCCGGGTATTGCGGTGGCTGGCTGACCTGCACCCAGCCGGACTTGTTGAGGAATATTTCATTCTTTTTCAGGTTCTCACCGAAAAGGTAAGTCGGTTTGTCGTTCGAGTTGCGGTAGTGCATTTCCTGTTCAGCTGAATTCGCTTTCGAAGGGCTGAGAATTGCAGTATGTTCGCTGCTGTTCGATCGTTTCACTAGTGCTGGAGAGACCTGGGCATCGTCTCCGGCCGTGTCGTTACCGTCGGTTGCCGTCAGGAAACTATTGTCCGACGAGGTTGGATCCTGCTTTACGGGGATCTCCGGCAGTGGAAAATCAATGATATCACATTCATCGTTGGTCACTGGCGGTTTACTGTCGGAGGTTTCGTTGGTCCGAGCGCCTTGGTGATGGCTTGCGCCGGAGGTGTTCACAGCTTCGTCGGATCTCTGTGGGCTGGGTGTGGCTTCACTGGGTTTGTTGTACGACTGGGGAGTAGCTGAGGGTGGTGAAACGGTTTTGTCTTGCCTGAAAGTATAGGGAAATGAAAATATTATTAGAAGTGTAATCTCGTGGTATTATATGGTCAAATGTTTCACAGGAAACAAAATTATTGTTGATTGATATAGAATTATATGTTTCATAACATGTTTTAATTTACATCTTCTGTGACCGAATTCTGTCGTACAATTTCTTCGAAGAGAAGAAATTTTCTTCTATTGCTCACCAACAAGAACATTTTCTTTTCTTCGAAGAAAATATGCACTGGAATGCGCCTAATGGTCTAGTCATTTTTTAATTTTAATGAAGTATCTTTTTTAGCACCCAAAAATCCCAAACATTACACAAATTTATTGATCGGGAACAGGTAATTTGCTGAAAGAAAGAAATCATGACCCAGAGGATTGACAAGCGTAGCAACAGGCTAGCTGCTAGAAACCAGGAGATATCACCCAGAACCTCTAGAAATCAGAAATCAAAAGTTACCATACAATAAAACAACTTGAAATCAATAAAAAGGATGAAGACAAAAGTTAGAAGCTTGATATTAGAAACAAGCCACCAAAAGCTAGAAACAAGAAGGGGGACAACTGTCTTGAAACTATGGTACGTTATCTAGCCAAAGCAAAACGAAAATGGGGAATATGCCGCAATAGATTAAAAGAATGGTCGCAATGATGATAATACCAAACACGGAATTAAGAAAAAGAAGGTTAGAGACCAGAATCAATAAGTTAGGACGCTAGATGCAAGATAAGAAGCAAGAAACTAGACATCGGATGCTTCAAACCGAAAACCAACCAAAATCAAGCTAAAAACTTCAGAAAGTAAAAGACAGTAGTTCTAAACAAAAATATAAGTTTAAAAGCAAAATTTTTTTTTGTCTGTATTAACGAGATTTAGCCCTAGGCTAGCTTAACATTACTCTCACCTTGTGGAGAGTCACACCCAAGTAACATTCGGATGGCCAATTAGTCTTGTAGAAGTTTAGAGAACCGTCATAAAACCTTAAACCTTTTATTTTGATTTTATAATAGTTCTATGAACCTCGTTTAGGCTATTTGACTCTAAAATGTTACCTGGGCATTCACAGGTCTGTCACGACTTTGGGATTCGTGTGCGACCTACACTTTATTCGGCAAAGTTTTAGAGAAAACCACAAGGCAAAAGTAGTCCATACATCATTTTTTGATTGCACGCTTCTAAGCTGAGAAAATAGCAAGTGAGTGTAACTCTCTGCAAGTGAGTGTTCCCCCTGAATACCAGAAACAAGAAATCAGGAGCTAGAAATTAGAAATCAGAAGATAAAACCTAGAATTTTGAAACCACACTCTAGAAGTCAAAAAATAGAAGCTAAAAGCTAGAAACCAAAAGCCGGAAGCTCAAAACATGTGATTAGGTAATAGAAAAAAGTGTAAGAGCAGGCTTTCTGCTTGCCAGCTTGAAGCCAAAAGCCAGAACTTAGAAACCAGGAATCAAAACTATGAATCCAGAAGCCAAAAACTAAAAACAACAAACTTGACAAAAATTACTCTGCTCGTTACTGTTTCGTGCTGGGGAATGAAACCCAAAATTACTCAAGGTTGTACCGAGAGCAATAGTGAAGGAATTAAAAAAAAGATGGAGCACGATTCCACTGTTTAAAACCAATGTTTGTATTGGATACTAGGGGTGTTCAGTTTTGAAGGGTCAAATTATAGGTTGTATATCCACAGGTATTCGAAATTGCACTAAAGATTCTTATAGCTTTTAAAAAATCACAAAATAGAGTCTGGATCTATTTGGGAAGGGGAACCTATTTTGGGCACTTGGGGCCAATTTTGATCTTATTGATTATATAATTGGAACACGGTGAGATACGTACAGTGGCTTGCCTTGTGAAAAAAAAATCAAGTCAACTGGTTAACAGTTGACAGATCTGTAAAAAAATGGAAATTGGTCTTTTCTCAAAATTTCGAAAACATCTCAGCCATTTTTTGTTTGGGGATTTCGGTAAATCTTTGTTAACTTCATCAGTGATTATTTAGGAAACTTCTTCGGTGATTCATCTGAAAATTGCTGCGATAATCACATTCAGATTTTCATCGGAAATCACTTTAAAAATTTATCAGAATTTTTTTTTGGAAAATTCGTTGAAAATTGTGAAAACTTCATCAAGCTTCTCTTCAATAATTTCTTTGGAAAATTCCTTCAGCAATTGCTATGCCTGCTTGGCAAGTTCTTTGGAAATTTCTCGCAAAACAGTTTTGAGAATTTCTTCTGCTATTCTAACAACATATTATTTGTGAGTAGGATTTTTTTTTATGAATACCTGTGGTAATTTCTGCACCACTCCTTTGGAATCTTCTTCTACCATTCTCATGGGAATTGATTCGATAATTCTCTTCGAAATTTCTACAAAGTGCTTTCGGTAACTCGTCTAGAATTTTATTTCTAATTCCTTCGATAATCCATTTAGTTTCTATTTAACTTCTATGAAAACTTTATCGGGAACTGATTTGGCCAAGTCTGCTGGCAATGCTTTCAAAATATGTTTACGCAGCTAGTTATTTTAACCTGTAACCTCAACTGCTGTACATGAGGTAATGGGTTTTTACCAAAATTCTTTGAATAATAACCAAATTTCGGTAAAGTTTTATCGTATAACTGTCAAACTCTAACGAGGTTCGGTAAAAGTCGCTAACTTTTCCGATTTTTTCCTGGAAAACAATTTAACGGTTTAGATTTCGGTAAAGTATTACCGAAGCCGATGATATTTTCTAAGTTTGTATGAATTCTTTTGCCAATTCGTTAAAAAGTTTCTTTGGCATATTTTTTTGGAAATTTTTTCATTTGAAATAGGGTACGAGTTCCATCAGTAATCTCACGCTCCCATATTCATCCCATTCGAAAACAAGCGATTACGGCACCGATTGATTCCGTTCATTTTGGTTTCATGTGTGCTCACTTGAAAAATATAAAAAAAATAAGAAATAAAACAAACATCGCTCCAGTTCTTTGTATTTAGTAGAATGAAAATGGGAACCACATGGTTAATAAGGGAACCAATACCCCACTTGTGAACATTTTGCAAGCTGATTTTTTGGTAATATCTTCGCAAATTACTTAGTCTATTGGCTATTTCATAAGCAATTTTTATTTTTTGAAATTTGTTTCAGTAACTTCGTCTTGAAAATCCTTCGGCGATTCTTTTGGAAAATGGCAATTCCTACCGCAGTTTTATTGCAAATTCCTTCAGCCATTCCGATTGGGAACTTACGAGTTTCTAAAGATATTGTCCGAGAAAGCTCCAATAGAAATAACCGAGGGAATAAACAAAGATTACTAAAAGAATTCCTGAGGAATATGTTGAATTTTCAACCTTAAGACTCAAGAGAAGTTGCCGAAAACGTTTCTTTGGGAATGTTTGAATAAAACTGATAAGGAATCATCGAAGGGTTTTCTAAAGAAATTGCCTGATGAATTGTTATAAATTCTTCATCCGAAGTAGTTTTATATGAATTTTCGATTAAAATGCAAAATTAGAATTTTTAATAAACAAAAAAGACGAAAAAATATCACAGGATATAACAAAGGAATTACCAAAGAAATTTTCAAAGAAATTGCTGAACAAAAGTCAATTGAGCTACCGTAGTTAGGGGAAAGATTATAACGTTTTAAACTTAAAACAATAAGTAAAAATATACCATCATTTGTCTTAAGCATTATTCAATGATTAGTTTGCAAGTTTAATGGCTCATTTGATTCATATTTCTTTGTCTTATATTATTATTTTTTCTTTCACTATGTGCTAACTGATCTTGAAACACATTTTTAAACGTTCAGTAAAGTAATCGCTATTTCCATTTTCGGAATCAAAACTGCTTAAATCATTTACATTTATGCATGGAAGAGAATTTTGTGAAAATATTTTAATCTTGATTGGTCGGTTTTTGAAGTTTTGAGCTGTTGGAAATTCAGATATAAAATAGCTATTTACGCAACAAGTTACAAAATGATGTTTTGTTTCAGCACGAAATGCATATCTATCCAACGAAATTGACCGGGATGGATAAATACGATGAGTGCTGAAAATTGAGTTTTGCAGCGAGTTGCATTTTTCTTTCTATCACAAAAAAAAATCTGTTCGATAACAATATTTTTAGATGACATACTTCTGCAGAACATGCTTGGAAAAAGAATCATATCTTATCAACTCCACTTAATAAGCATATCATTCGTACATACATAAACAAACATGATCTAAGAAATAATGTTGACAAAAGAAAAAAAAAATTTTTTTCGGCACTTTTCTTTTAGTGAACAAAAGTTGGTCATTTTAATGATGTTATGTTATTGAAAAGTTGACGTTTTGAAAACGTAATCTCAAAACTAAAATTCAGCATTCACCTATCATGCTACTTCACTGGCTGATCTATTTAACCCCGAAAGCAGAATTATTGCTTTTTTTTTAATTTTGAATAGTATTAGTACATACAAATAATCAACATAGTTGCCTGGTGAAGTTAAATGTCATGCTTATTCGAAAGTATAAAATTAGATATGTGTTCAAAAATTTGACAACAAAAATTGTGAAAAGCGATCAATATCACTCACAATTGCGAGACGGATGAAATTATAAAAAAAATCACCAAAGCGACATTCAAAAACAAAAATACAAAGAAACCGTCGAAAATATTTCTAAATACATTTTCCTTAAGAGACTAACACATTTCAGTACAATTATAGAAAAAAAAAAAAAAACATTTGCTAAATTGTAAAACAAATTACCAAAGGAATTCTCAAAGACATCGTTAAATGAATTTTAAAGATATTGCCGCAGAAATATTTTAAGTTCACAATAGAAAATGCCGAATAAAATTTAATAAAAATAACGAAGGAATTCACGATTGTCTAATTGATTGTTCAACCTAATTCCAAACGAAATTTTGATAGCAAATTTCAAAGACAGTACTAAACGAGAAATCAACGAAATTGCCGAAGAAATTTTAAAAGAAATCCTATCAAAAATTGCCGTTCACATACCATGGAAATTTCTAAAAGAATTCTCAAAATAATCGTCGATGTGAATTCTCAAAAAAAATATGAATGCAATTCTTGGAATTGACTACGATTTATAGGCTATATATGCAGTATGCCATGGACAAGCGGGAGATCACCAAAATTCACTGAATGAAGATGCTATTAGTCGCAAGAAGCTATTTGATTTGTGTGTTTTTGCCAAAGCCTATAAGCTGGAAACTAAAAACCAGCAACTAGAAGATAGAAGCAAGCAACCAGAACGTTAAAAGCTAGAAGCCAGACACAAGAAGCTACAAGCCAGAAGAAGTAAAAATCCATAAATTTTAAAGAAGATTATGGAAAACTAGATGCTAAGGCTAGATGTTAGAAACCAGAATTTGAGGGCTAGAAATAATAACCTTAAATATAGTGGCTATTTAGAAGTCAGATGTTAAATAAGTTTGAAAGTTGGATGCCAAAACTAAAAACTTGGAACCAGAAACCGAAACCACAAATAAGCTAAAAACTAGATATGTATCGGAAACCAAAAGAAAGAAATTAGAAATCATAAGATAGAAGACAAGCCAGATTCTTGAAGTAGGAGTCTAAAAGCTAGTGCCCAGAAACCAAAAGTTCCAAAGAGTGATTGCTCTGACTTTCATAAGCTGTCAGTACACAGGGTCAAATATTTTCCAAAAAGAAAGCAATCGTTTGACTCGATTGAATTTTTTATTAGTGTCAAACTGATGTTGTTTCTCGAGTTCTTTCCTAGTCAAACAAATTGAGATTCGCATTATGAGGAGAAATCCACGTGCTCCGATGGGAATTTATCCGACGACTCCCAATTTGCTAGACGAAATTTGCAGGGGACAGTTCCATCCGAAGCAGATTTCGATTACGTAAAGGAACAAACTATGTGCATAAGTTGAATCCAGTTCAGGGAACGGAGATGCTCAAGTGGCTCCGTAACTTGGAGGAAAAAAGCGCCCCTGTATCGAATTGGGAGTCGTGGGTTCCATTCCCACCGGAGTACGTGGATTTCTTTTCATAATTCAAATTTGTTATTCAAATGCGTGTTTCTGTTGCATGTATTAATGTGAGAGCAATCAAATGTTGTAGTTTTTATTTGCCTTGTTAGCATAAGTAAAAATTCAAAAGTTCCACGCCAACCCCTAGTAGTTGTAAGAAAAAAATGCTAGAGGCTAGAGGTTCGACACTAGAAGCCAGAAACATGCTAAATACTAGAAATCTGAAATTCCGAAATCAAAAGCAAGTCATTAGAAGTCATAAGCTCGAAGACAGAAGCCTGAAACCAGGCAGCTATAAACTATTAATGAAGCCAGAAGTAAAACAAAGAAACAAGAAGCTAGATATTGGAACCCATAAGTCAGAAGTTAGAAATCAGAAGTTAAAAGTGAGAAGCAAAAGCCTAGAATTCAGACACAAGTGGGTAAAAGCCAGAAGCTTGCACAACAAGCTGCAAACTATAAATAAATTAAAAAGCTAGAATACATAACCAAAAAGTAGAAATGTAGAAGTCACAAACAATAAACCAGCAGTTAGACAAGGAAACCAGGAGCTAGAAATTAGATACCAGATGCTGGAAGCCAGAAGCTAGAAGCTAAAAGCTTGAAACGCAAAACAAGAAGTTTAAAGCGGGATTCGAACAGCGTAGACGTGGAAGCCAAGAGCTTGAAGCCTAGTTATTATTGTTACCAATAATTAGAGGACAGATGCTACAAACCAGAAGTAAGAAGCACGAAATCAATAACATGAAGCTTGAGATCCAACAAATAGGGGGTAGAAATTATAATCCAGAAGCTTGAAGCCAAAACATAGACGATAGAAGCTAATAGCTATAAACCAGAAGCTAGAAACCAAAAGTTAGAAGGTAGGAATGAGAAGCTAGAAACAAAAAGTTAGGAGATAAAAGTAGACAGCTAGAAATCAAACAATGAAAGTTAGTCTAGATGAAAGAAATATGAAACCAGAAACTTGAAACTGGTTAGAAGTTAGAAGCCAGCTGCTAGAAGTTTCAGGATTCTAGAAACGTAAAGAGAGAATCCAGAAGCTTGAAGCTCAAAACTAAAATTCAGAAACTGAGAGCAAAACTCTAGGAGCCTGAAGCCAGAATCTGGAAAACAGTTGATAGTAGAAAGCCGATCGAACACGCTACTTTTTTTTTAGATGTAGCTAAAACCTGAAAGATATAGTCGAGGCGGTAAACGCACGGGTATTCAGCATGACCGGGTTCGATTCCCGGTCGGTCCAGGAACTTTTCGTAAAGGAAATTTCCTTGACTTCCTTGGGCATAGAGTATCTTCGTGTCTGCCACACGATATACACATGCAAAATGGTCATTGGCAGAGGAAGCTCTCAGTTAATAACTGTGGGAGTGCTCATAGAACACTAAGCTGAGAAGCAGGCATTGTCCCAGTGAGGACGTTACGCCAAGAAGAAGAGAGAGGAGAGGAGGAAAACCTGAAAGACTTAAATTTCAGCCCGGCAGTGTTCTTCAAAAAATCAGTCATCAAATTAAATATTTATCTTGCCTGTAGAATCCAGATTGCTCAATTTGCTCCATCATAGACATAACTCAAATAAAGGTTCCCCCAACCACAAAATTGGACCAAACCTTGATTGGAGCTGACGACGACGCCGGAATCGCAAAACTATAAAGTCAAACCACTTTACAGATGCTATCGCTTTGATTGCCAGCCAACCACCAAGGTTCCATCTCGAAGGCGCCGGGCCTCGAATGTCCTGTATACCTATGGCTTAGGTTTTGCTGTTGCAACGTTCAAGCCGAGGAAAACCTCTCAATTTGGAATGGAAATTCTCACCCTCCTCAAAGCGATGCGATGGTGGCGGCCACAGAGACGAACTCACGTGGCGATAAGAAGCTTGCGGTTTATTTTTATTGGTTTGATTTCGGCGCGGTCCCATGTCACACAGGTCGTCCGGAGGACGTTATTGAAAATTGGCTAACCTTACGGTATGTAGAGGAGGCCCGGCCGATCTTAAAGTGCCTCCACGCGGACCGAGCTTTAAGACCGCGAAAGTCTTTATGCATATTTGATGGCAGGGTCGTGCAGAGCGAGAATGTAGCATAATTTATTGCACGGATGATAGGGAATTTGCCGTGATTGTTATGTGTACACATAAGCAAGGAATCGTAAAACGATGAGAACGCAATTTATGAATGTAAACATGTTCAAATAAATCATCTGTCTTTTTAGGTTTTTGCCTGAATGGTTTATGACGTCTTTTATCAAATGTGGAGTCAAAGAAGCCTCAGCAACCAAGAGCTCCACGAAATGATAGCATGGCTTCAGATCTTAGTTACCCAAAACATTAATCTACTTTTTATTGAAATGTAATAAAATATATAAAACATATACAAAAAGTAAGAAAGCCCAGAGAACGGAAAATATGAAAAAAAAAACAAATACAAAAGGAAAATTAAACTATAATTTAAAAGGCACAATCAAACAAGAAATATAAACAAAACAAAAAATGAAGAATCCAAACAGATTGACTTCATAAAGAACAGTAAAAATATATGAAAAGATAACTGATATTGGAGTCTTTCAACCAATGCACAGACAAAACTTCCTATTCAAATTTCATCAACTCATCGTAAATCTCTGTTCATTCATTCTACATACTCAACCAGCTTACATCCAACTTAAAATTCAAATCTTCAAAGACCATTTCCCTCATCACCGGGAATCACGAAATACTATAAACATTTCTCCTTCACTTCGTCAGCCCATCGCTTTCAATACATAATTCCGGTTCATCGTATTCATGTTGTTCATGGTCCCTCCCGACGTTAAATCCGACGACATCGGCAACCGTATCTCCCAAACTGTAACTGCGATGGTGGTAGGTAACACCAGGCAGGAAGGATGGGAATCGCTTGAGAATGGAATATTCCATCCATCACTGAAGAAGCTGGATGGGCAAAAAAAAATCCTCGGTCCAAGTTTTATTCAAATACACAGGATGCCGTCGTCTGTCAGTGGAATAGTCACCGCACGGCTGCTACTTCGAAGCATACGTCTTTTGGCAGTTGATTCGGGAACGGATTGGATGGAAATCCGTTGCCATATGGCGGGGAATGCTGGTCCACAAGGAGGCGGTGGGCGGAGCGTTGATGTTCGAAATACCAGGAAGGATGCCTCCAGGAGATACGGAACTGTACGTACATGGACTTTTTTTGTATCGAGTTTCTTTTTCATGAGAATTTAAGGGACACAATAGTCATCAACCACTTGAGTATTTTGTAAATTATATTTATTATAGCTACCTACGGACAGAGCCGTAGCGTAGTTCCATTGCACACTTGGCAAGCATCCACGATAGGTGGACATTGTTATTTTGCAAAAGTTTATAGTTATTTTTTTTTTGGTGATTCGAAGAAACCAGTACCTCCCCATTATTTTATATATTTTTTACAGTGTTTTTCATTCGAGTTTTCCTTTAGGAATTTCAATGAGCCGCCCGAAAAAAATATTTTCTCTAATACATGTATAACTACAAACACATTTTATATTGAAAAAAAAAACTCACTGAGTCAAGCATATTAATTAGAAATGACATTTAAAGAACGATGCATGAATTTCTTCAAGAATCTTACAGTGTTTTGTTTTTTTTTCTTATCTGTTTTTTTTTATTTTAGCCACTTGACCTAATTTACAGCTCTTTTGTCCACTTGGGCACTACGTGAGCGATTCCAATTGGACGCTGCACTTGCACTTTATACATCGCCTAAATGTTTTCTATTGTAATTCTACTATATCGAACTAATGCCCTTGTGCTGCTTCCACTTTTCTACCCTGTCCACGGTAGAATGATGAGCACGATGATGTTGTTGTTTAGCTGTTGTTTCTTTTCCAGATCAATGAATCACCATTATGAGTTGCTTTTCGCCGATATCCATATTTCCAGGTTCGTTGGAGCTAAAAGCTCCGTAGAGGGTCAGTGTCAGCCGCTCTCGGGAGGAAAAGCAACTGACGAAAAATTGCAAGTGCCGGGACTGGGATCGAACCCATGACCATCCGCTTAGTGAACGTGTAGCCACTGCGCTACGGGCCCCGACATTTCTGGATTTTTTAAAGACAATTTCCGTCTTCGACCTTGCGGCTTCTACAGACTGAACAATACTAACATTTGACAACGGACAACACATATAACACCCAGAGGCCCCGTGGAGAACTTTCCGTTTGACGAAAAGTTTTCCCCGACTGGAGCGGGAATCCTGGATGAATCACGAGAAGTTTCTACAAACATTTCTACATGAGTTTTTGTTGCAATTTGTGGAAGAGTTCCTGCTGGAATTACTGAATGAAATAATGGAGTAATCTCTGGAGGAACTCCTGCAGGAATATCTGGTGCATATGAAAATCCGGGAAATATTTTGGCAAGAATAACCATTGGAATTCGTGAAGTTGTTCTTGCATGAACTCCTGGAGTAGTTTGTAAAGAAATGCCTGAAGGAATGCTTGTAAAAATTTAAGGAGAACCACTGGAAGAATTTTTGAAAGAATACATGGAAGATTTTTTTAAGGAATCTCTGAAAAAGTTTCTTAAAAAAACCTCATGAAGGTTTTTAAAAAAAATGCCTATAAGGTTTTATGAAGAAATCCCTGGAGAAAATTCTGAAGGAATACATGCTTTTAAAAGAGTCCTTTGGAGAAATTTTGTATAAAATCAAAAGCAGGATTACCAGCGGAAATTTCTGAAGGAATTCCAAATTTAAGATTTTAGGAGGAATTTATGAGGAAATTCTTGAAAAATTTTTCAGTGAATGAATGTTTTGGATCAATTTATGGATCAATCTCTAGTAAACATGGAACAACGTCGGAAGGAATCAATGGAAAATATTCTAAGCGATATGAGCTTCTTCTTCTATATAAAGGGATCTATGGAAATAGAAGGCTGATTAAAAGAACTTTGGTCAAATTTCTAAGGAAATCTATAGACAATTTTTTTGGAAATCTGGAAGATTTTTTCAAATAATTCTTAGAGGTATTTCTGAAGGAATTCTCCCTGGTTGTATTTCTCGCGGAACCTCTGCAGAATTTTTATAGGTACCTATGGCGGAATATCTGAGAAAATCTATTGAAGAACTAGAAAAACTTAGAAAATTAGAAGACACAGAATGTTGTGGATGAAATTGTGAAAAAAAAAATCGCATTCTGGTGAGACTCGATCCCACGTTAGACCCGTTAGACCGGCGCTTTAAACAACTAATCCACAGAACAGGTAACGGTTTCTGCGGAACAGAAAGCCAAACTGACTCCAAGCCCACACCATGAACACTCTTTTTTTCATAATTCCATCTCTCATTCGGCTTAGATCCAAAACGCTCGCTGTTGTGCCTTTGAATTATACAAGAAAGAGCGAATTGTTTTTATAGTACTGAAACATACCCACTACCCAGCCAACACACGATCGCTTATGTTGTTGAATAGGATGCAAAAGTGGAGGCGATAAGTGTACACTTTACACGCGGTTAACTGGGAGCATGTACGCATATGACCTCCACTTTAGCATCTTATTCTACATCATATACGACTTTGTGTTAGTTGATTACTCTCACTCTCCCGCATACCTAGGCACCGAACCTTATGTGTTGCCGGTGTCTAAATATTTAGTATGCGTCGAGAGCTCGGTTCGGTCGCACGCTCAAACGACCAACTGCGCCATTGAAACATAACTAGGGTATACATGTCTATGTTGCCCTTTACAGGGTTGTAATGAATTTCAAGTTTTTCCCGCTATGTTACTCGTACTAGCAAATTGGTCAAGGGCAACATAGACATGTATAGTCTATTGAAGAGTTTTTAAGGTATCCTTAAAGATATTTTTTCAGGAATCTCCATAAAAATTTCTGAAGGAAACTTTGGAAAATTTCTGAAGAAATTATTTGTTTTCGTGGAGAAATCCTGGAAAAAATGTGAAATAGAGAGGGTCCCCAATTGGCCTAGTGGTTAAGGTTATTAATCGCCAATCCGGAGACGGCGGGTTCGATTCCCGTTTCAATCGAGAAAACTTCTCGACTCCCTGGGCATAGTTTATCATTGCACTTGCCTCACAATATACAAATTTATGCAATGGCAGGCAAAGAAAGCCCTTCAATCAATAACTGTGGAAGTGCTCGAAGAACACTAAGTTGAAGCGAGGCAGGCCCATTCCCAGTGGGGACATAGAGCCACAAAGAAGAAGAAGAAGTATTGAGAAATAGAGGTATCCTTGAAAAAATAAAATTTACAAATTTATCACTAAACGATTTTTTGAAAGAATACCTGCCGAAATTTCTTAAGGAAACTGTGTCAAATAAAATCCTTGGAGAAATATCAGGAGGAATCCTTGTGACTAATTTCAGAATACATTCCTAAATAACTTCCTGAAAATCTAACGGAATAAAGGACACATTTAAATGAATGCGGAGAAAATTCTCGGAAGCAACCTCAAGACATTCTTCAGTGAGAATGTTTAGGATATTTAAGAAAGAATATTTCATTGGCATTTGCTTTGCTCATTTAAAGCTAAAATAGTTATTTAAAAATAAAATAGTAGATTGAGTCTCAGGTAACATTATGGAAAATATTCAAAATAAATTTGAAGGGTTTGAATTTTTGAAAATATAGAAGAACTAAAAAAATTATCCTTCAAAAATTCCTATTGTGTTATTCAAGCCAATCTTCTTAGGTTTCTTTCAGAAAATCTTCCGAGGATTTCTCCAGAGATCCCTCCAGAAAATCCTCCTGGCCTTCCTCCAAAAACTCCATCTGGGATTCCTCAAGCAATTCCTGAGTTTTTCAGAAGTTTCTCCTAGGACTCCTACAGAAGTTCTAACTAAAGCATTGTCCAGTTAGAATCCGGACGCAAAGGATAATTTATTGTGACGCTCTCAATGATCATATTCATATTTTTTTTACAGCAGTCTGATCATAAACAAGTCCTCTATTGATGGTGAAAATTTCATCGATTTTCTTGCTACGAGTGAAAAGTTATTTCAGATTGAAGATAAGTGAAGGAAAAAAATATTGCATAAACACGCTGAAAATTAAGCGTGGTCAGGTACGACAGTCGCGAAAAATGATAATGTCTCCATAACCATTATGTGTGATGTGCACAGATGTTGTTAACCATGCCATGAGGAAGTGCCCAAGGAAGATTGAAGTTTATGTTCATGGATAAATCTGCTTGGAATTCCAAGATTTGCCAGGAAGTTCGAGCTCTGGACATCGTTTTCTCACATCACGATTCTGACACCAAATGTGTACAAAGATGATAACCTCAGGAATCGCGTGCTGCTTTTCAAAAATGCACACAAGGGATCTGTAGAGGTTTGAGCTAATTTGGTGAGCTATCACGACAGCCTGAGATGTGTAGTGGTGTCATCACTGTTGGATAGTGTTTATGAACGAAAAAACACTCAAATTTCGCTTTTTCGGAATTCACTAAATAGTCCTTAATTTCGCAAGAAGAGAAATATTTGGCAAAGTTTCTTTGGAATCCTGATCAGATTGGTAGAGGGTCTCAGGACATTACAGAGATGACCTGATTGTTAAACAAATCCGCCGAAGGGGTTGATGTTAAAATTTACTACCATTGTGCAGATTTTTAAGGTAGTAATCACGGAAAAAATGAGAAAATGTATTAAAAATTAAATTAAATAATTTTAATGATATTTTTCCATGAACATGACTACAGTAAATTATCTTTGTTTTGAGGGCTTCACCTTTTCTGTTTGTTATTCCACCTCTGATTGATTATCTGCGTCCGGATTCTAACTGGACAATGCTTTATTATACCATCAGGAATCCTTGTAGGGATTCCTCTAGAGATTTCTCTTTGCTTAAGGACAGACTTATTAGAATCCCAAAATGGCCGCCACAATGGCCGTCTCTGGCACCTACTCATGATTTTGAGCGCACAAATCTCTTCGTAAACAGAACCAGCACACCTGATCTTCTTATTTTAAGCTTATTACAAGTGAACAAGAACAGAATAATAAAATGCATTGTTGTTTGCAACTTGCTTCTTCAGATTTGTGCGTCTGAAGTTCTGATGGACTGTTTAAGCGGTATTTAAAGACATTTGTCCTTAGGGTTCATTCAAATATTACGTAACGCAAAATTTGACAATTTTTGACCCCCTCCCTCCCCCACGTAACAACTTTTGTATGGGAAATTTTGAAATTTTGTATGAAGCGTAACACAGTGCTAGAGCCCCTCCCTCCCCCATCAGCGTTACGTAATATTTGAACGAACCCTTAATTGCGAGCAATTTTCTTGGGATTCTTTTTGAAATTCATTTGGTAATTCTTCAACAGACTTGTCCAAGGACTCTTCCGGGAATTCCTCCAGAGATTTTATCAAGGGTGTCCTCCATAAATTTCTCATGAGATTCTTCCAGGAGCTTTTCATATCTCCTGGAATTCCTCAACCAATACCTTTTCCGGTTCTTCCAGCATTTTTTTTTTCCAAGGATTCCTCTAGATATTCTTACATTAATACCTCCAGGACTGATTCTAGGAATTCCTTTAGGGATTCTTCCAAGGCAATGTTCCTGAGATACGCTCAGAAAGTCCTTCAGTGATTCATCCAGGACTTCCTTCAGAGATTTTGCCCAGGGATTTCTACAAAAATGCTTCACGAGATTTCTCCAGGAGCTGCTATTGACCTAGTTCCAGAAATTCCAGCTGGGATTCCTCAATGAATTCTTCCTGCGGTTCTTCCAGCATTTCTTGCTAGGATTCCAAGAAGATATATCCAGAGTTTCCCCCTGAAATTCCCCATGAACTTCTTTTGGCCTTCTTTCAGAAATTCCAGCAGAAATTCCTCAAGCAATTGCTCCTGCGCTGTTCTTCCAGCAGTCCATCCTTATATTTCGGGTGGTTTCCTCAATATAAAAAAAAGTCGTGAAAGATTATTTTCTGTTGATCTTCTATTGGCTCTATCGAGAAATTTAGGGTTTGCTACATTGAACATACAATTGTTTTCAACGACGTGTTTCATTAATGCTGTTTTCGCTTAGTCTTAAGATTTCTTTGTGTACATGTCATTGCTATGGGTTAATTTGGTGTAATCCAAAGCAAATAAATTAAAAATATGAAAAAATCATACAATAACAGTAGGCTAGGTAAAATTGCACACCGATCAATCATCCAGCCGAAACCCTCATATAGTTCTAATTTATAATTCTCCAGAAATTCTAACTGTGGTGCCTCCATGAAGGGGTTTTCTTATTCCTTCAACGACTTGTCCATGTATTCCTCCAGAACGTCTCTAGTCCAGGGTTTTCTTCCGATATTCCTTCAGGGATCTCTCCAGCTTTTTTCAATGAAATTTTCTTCGAATTCCTACATGAGTTTCTGATAAGGTTTCTTTAGAAGTTTTTGTAGATATTATTGCAGCAATTCCCCCTATTATTGCTCTAGAAGTTCCTACTATAACACATCCAAGATTTTTTCTAGGGATTTCATTCAGGAATTATACAATGAAAGCCTCCTAGGGTTCTTTCAGTAGTTCCTCCATTGATTCTTTCAGGAATCACGAATTCATATTGGCCTTCTTCAAGGAATTCCAGCTGGGATTTCATAAACTAAACATATTCCTGATGTAATTCTACCACACAGATCCAAAAAATAGCGTAAATTTCTGTGACATGTAAATTTCATAAAATATAATGTAAACTTCCATTACAAATCATGTAATTTAGCATGACTAATAGTTATTACATGACATGTAATAAAAATTTACATGATATAGCATGTAAACCAGGGGTTGCCAACCTTTTTGACGTGGCGACCCCCTTTAAGCATGTGAAAACATCTGCGGCCCAATGAAAATTTTTAGAAAAAATATACGAATAAAATGAACGAAACCGAGTGTTTTGGATACAGTGACGTAGCCAGAAATTTACTGTGTTAGGGATTTTCGACGACCAATGAAACGATTTTTTTATTCACTCACATTTCGTAAACAATGATGAAATGTACATTCAATTTGAGTCGTAGCTGAAAAATAGCGGCACAGCCGAAATTTTTTTCTTCTGAAGGTGTGAAAATTTGTTCCTCAAATTGTGACTTTTGGGGGTGGCGGTTTACAAAATTTAAAATTGGTATAATTTACACAGAATAGAATAAAAATTAAAAAAATATTATTGGTAACATTGCGGCCCCCCTGAACTGACTTCAAGGCCCCCCAGGGGGCCGCGGACCCGTGATGTAAACCATCATAGTTGGAAGTTTCCGTGACTAAAATGAAGTATACATGACGTGACATCTGTGCAGTAATTCATCCTAGGGCTCCTCCAGAAATTATTTCTATCATAGGTCTGGGAATTCTTCTAGAGATTTCTCTTGGCATTTTTGCTGGGAATCTTCCAAGGGCAGTCTCCAAGGATTCTTTTAGAAATTCTTTCGATGATTCTTCCAGTGATTTCTTAAAGAACTCATCCTGGAGTTCATCCAAAAATTTCTCATGTAATTCCTTCTGGAACTTCTCCTGGTCTTCCTCTAAGAATTCCAGCTGAAAGAATCACAATAGAAATCTCTAGACAAGAGGAATTACTAGAAGAATTTCGAGAGAAATCATAATAAGGTTTTCTAAAGAAATGCTGGGAGAATTTTTTGGAAAAATCTCTGCATGAAATTCTAGAGAAATCTCATCAAGAATGCCTGAAGGAGTCCTAAGAAAACTACCATAAGAAATACCTAGAGGATTTGATAGATGTATTCCAGGAGGAATCTATGGAGGAGTCTCTGAAGCAATCACAGCATGAAGCATTTCAGATAATGCAAAACAGCTCAGAATTATGTATCTTGAAAAATCACGAAATACAGGGAATGGCCAAAATGTTTGGGATAGGCAACTTTTTTTTCTCTCACAAAAAAGTTCAACATGCTATAACTTTTCATAGAGTGCATCAAAAAATCTCAAATTTTGACTGTTTATCAACCTGTTATATGTGCATCATTGGTACAAATTTGGGCTCGATTGATTAATCTTTCGCAAAGTTAGAACCGTTCGGGTAAAATACTATTTTTCTCGACAACTCTTTTTTGAGCTGTCATATCTCGGAAACCTGTGTTATGAACTAGTGAACCGAATTGAATGAAATTTTGAACGTACACTTACAATATATAAATGCTTCGCAAACTATCAAAACATAGATACTTTTCGAACGTTGAAAAAAGTTATCATGGATAGACACGTTTTGGATTTCTCTCGAAAAAAATGTAATTTTTTTACGTCAATGTCAATAAATTTTAGTGTTGATGTCCAAAGATTTTCCACTTCTGTTCTCAAGTTATCTTTAATCAGATATATTAGAGTCAATTTAGCTTAAAGGAAGAACACATTTAGTAATTTTTGTGTGGTATTGTAAATTTGACTTATTTTCCTCTAAATGGGTAAACATTTCAACCCGGTATAACTTAATTCGCCGTGAAAAAATATAACATTTTATAACGTTGTATTCAGTATCAATATATTGTTGATAAACGTTAAGAAATTCATTCCATTCGGTTCACTGGTGTCCGAGATATGACAGCTCAAAAATGAGTTGTATAAAAAATAGTGTTTTACCCGAACGGTTCTAACTTCGTGAAAAACTATTCAATCGAGCCCAAATTTGCACATGCACCAATGATGCACATATAACATGTTGATAAACAGTCAAAATTTGAGATTTTTTGATGCACTCGATGAAAAGTTACAGCATGTTGATTTTTTTTGTGGGAGAGAAATAGTTGCCTATCCCAAACATTTTGGCCACCCCCTGTATGAGGTGTCGTTTGCTGATGTTTTGTTTTTTTTTCAAAAATGAAATCCGGAACCGGTAGAACCAGTGCTCGGTAAATCCGTATATCGGTTTCAAAATGGCCGGAAGTATTTCAGACAACGCAAAACTGGCACAGAATGGTGTATTATGAAAATCGCGATGTTTGAAATGCCGCATGACGGCATTGAACCACATCGAAAATATGGCTCCGGTATTGTTGATTTCGAAGAATCGGGTTGCCGATTTCAAGTGACCAATCATTGTGATATCCGCATATCGGCTCCAAAATGGCCAACAGTATTTCGAATCGCACTAAAACTGCTCAGAATGAAGTATCTTGAAAAATCACGCAGTTTGAGATGTCGCATAGTGGCATTGAATTATATTTCAAGAGTTGACTCATGAACATGGATACATCCGTATAACGGGTTTCAATGCACTTAGCGATCGGGATAGGCTTCCAGATATTTTTTTTTCTGTCAGTCTAGTGCACTTGGGTCTGGAAACTGAGCTGTTTTCATATAGAGAAATGACTTTTTTCCTGAATTGGTAATTCCAATTACACATTTTGATTCCGGTTAATTGAAATGCATACTTTGTCTGCCTCACATGAATGCGTTGTGTATATTGTGTGGCAATCACAATGATACACTATACTGTTTGTGTGCTGTGTGTTGTAGTTTGTAAAAAAAATGCACAAACTATCACGTGACCTCCCCGGGGATGCGGGGCGTGGGGATTGGTTTATCTTGGAACCTCGCAAGACTACAGAGGGAGAGGGGGGGGTCTAAAATTTAGGTAAAAATGGTCACGTGGTTTATGGACAGCATAAAGCTGAAAGTGGCAAACGCTAATTCGTCAAAAAATATTATGGTGCAAACTTTCCGGTGTTGTTGGCGAGTACGATTTAATAAACCAATCCAAACAATGTGATGTGACTTTTCATAACCTAGGAAAAGTTTGACACGGGAAAATTAATTCAAAATTTTGAAACGGAGACGGAGCTGATGGCAAGCTGTCAGATGGCGATAAAAGTTCAAATTTCAAAACTGTCACGCTGCAGGATTGGGTTGCCACATTTTATTAGGCTATAGCGTGACCGGATTGTTTCACGGCTGGCTCTGGTGGTAAAAGTTATTGTCGGGACACATGGTTCGAGAATTAATAGAAGTGGGAGCTGGTAGATGGGCCAGTTCAGATAAAAAGCTGTTAAATAGGATATGATTAACAAAGGCTTTGATACCTTCACCGGAATGCGATTGAATTGTTACACTAGTTTACAAAATAAAACGAAAGTCGTGAACTTCTGCCAACGACCACAACTTTTGAGGCACAATTTTACAACTTTTTCAAATATGGAATTACCTAAAACTCAAATATCTTGCGTTTTCTTCAACCAATTTTAAATCTTTTTCCATAAATTAAGAGCTGAATGTAATACCATTCGATCATCTGAATGCAATTATTGCATCAGATTAATGAAATTCAAGATATTGGCGAGTTTTAGGAACAATCTTCTTAAATTTAAGCAAAATTTACAAAAAATATATTAAGAAATGTATTTTTTTCAATAAAAAAAATCTTTCTCATTTGAATTTATTTGACATATCATATGTTGGTGAGTAACAGTAAAAAAAATCAGCTTAATCGGAGCATTGATTACGGAGAATGAGATGTGTGAAGTGAGCGACTTTGCTTAAAAAATAGAACAAAAATCGATTTCAAATCATCAACCTTGTATGGAAAGTAAAAAAAAAAAAAAATACGCTCTACTGTATTTTTTTTCCTTCACGTTCTCGAACTCAGGGGCTCAGGGCATGATTTTACACCAAAAATGATCATCAGGTTACCGAGTTCAAAAATGCTGTAAATCGGTTCCGGATTATAGGAAAATAATTATGTATGAGTTTTTTTGGGAATATGTGGGAATATATGGGCCCATATAGCCGAGGCGTTACACGCACGGGTATTCAGCATGACCATGCTGAGGGTGACGGGTTCGATTCCCGGTCGGTCCAGGATCTTTTCGTAAAGGAAATTTCCTTGACTTCTTTGGGCATAGAGTATCTTCGTGCCTGCCACACGATATACGCATGCAAAATGGTCATTGGCAGAGGAAGCTCTCAGTTAATAACTGTGGAAGTGCTCATAGAACACTAAGCTGAGAAGCAGGCTTTGTCCCAATGAGGACGTTACGCCAAGAAGAGAGAGAGAGAGTGGGAGCTTTAGCAAGGTTATTTTTCAGCATAGCCTTAAAATTCCTCCATCCGGTCAATTTGTTTGTTTTTGCGGATGACCTGGACATTTTATTCTATCTATATCTGTTCAAGATTTTCCCGAGATTTGAGTTTATCTCATGGTTCACAGCATTTTTTTCGGCTGTTCGAACCCGTATGAAGTTGATAATCAATATTAACATCGTTTCTCGATCAGCCTAGATAGCTGTGTAGTGTCGGTAGCGATTTCTCAGGCTAAGAATAACACTACGGACCGCCTGTTCCGGTGGTAAGAATCCACCAACAGGTGACCCCTTATTCATGGTGTGATGCGGCTTTATGCTTACCGTGCATAGGAGTGAATGGCTATGGGAGTCTAATTAAAACCTAACCGCTAACGGAGCCAGGGCGCCCTCCACAGTATGTTGCCCTTACTGCGCTAATCAGAGCAACAATCAGCTGCCCTTCTTTAGTCTCACTTGAGGCTTTTTTATTGTTTTTATTAATGTGTATTTTAACCAAAAGCTAACTCTACACTTAAATAAGAGCTAAAAAAGGGCGGGATTATGAAGATGTTGTTAATTAGGTTAAATTTTCACCTATATGGATTCGCATCATGCGATTTACACAGTGTATTCTGTGTATCCTCGCTTTTGGCGTTTTTCAATCGATACCGATCTGGTTTTATTACTGATGTTCTTTGTTGTGCTATTATTGCGAATAGTTTAATCTTACCTAGTTTGGGTAGTGGCTACGGTTAGGATAGCTCAGATCAATTTCAGCATAAAAGAACAGCAACGATCAATCTTTTCAGACTTATGCAAAATGGTACTTTTATAAACGCAGAGCTTGTATTAACCCATTTCCGCCCAGTGATCTATTTATAGATCAGATGCCTCGAACGCCCAGTGATCTATTTATAGATCAGTAACTTTTGCGATAATTGCGGAGAAATTTAGCATTTTGGAAGACTGGTGTCTTCAGCAAAGTTGTTGAGAAGTTCAAGAACTCTTCGATAGTACGTAATTTAGTACGTATTCGCTCCAGTAGGTGGCACTAGTGATCACGAAACATTGTGCTTTGACAGGTGTTTCGTCAACAGCCATTGCCAATACTGTCGCATTCGTATCTTGAGAATCCGACTACATAGAGAAAAATTATATTCAGCAAAGTTGATCAGGACATCAAGAGCTATCCGATAGTGAACTAGTTGGTTCTAGGTTTATCCGCTAGGTGGCGCTAGTGAGTCCTAAAAAATTTAAACCTCTGTATCTCGAGAATCCGACTACATAGAAGAATTTCGTCTTCGGCAAGGTTGATCAGGACATCAATAGCTATCCGATAGTGAACTAGTTGGTTCTAGGTTTATATGTTAGATGGCGCTAGTGGGCTCTAAAAAAATAAACCTCTTTATCTCGAGAATCAGACTACATAGAAGAATTCTGTCCTCGGCAAAGTTGATCAGGACATCACCAGCTATCCGATAGTGAACTAGTTGATTGTAGGTTTGTCCGCTAGGTGGCGTTAGTGAGTCCAAAAAAATTTAAACCTCTGTATCTCGAGAATCCGACTAGAAGAATTTCGTCTTCGGCAAGGTTGATCAGGACATCAATATCTACACTCAAACCTCCATTTAGGTAGGATCCATTTAGGTAAAATCTATTTAGGTCCCTCCATTTAGGTAACGTTACCTAAATAGAATTTGGTTGTGTTCAGAACAGTTGGAGTACTTAAGATTGATGACGTCATACCCGACATTAACCTATCATTCACCTGTTTTTATTTTGGCCTCCAAACCCAACATAGACCCAACAGTTGTTCGATGTTGGTCCAACAGTGGCCCAACATACGATAAAAATTTTCCCGACATTGACCCGACAATTCATTTTCATTCAATTCATTCAACAATTTTTCAGTCTGGCGGAATTTTTCAGGGTTTTTTGTGTTCCGTGCCCAGCTAGTCATTTGCATGACAATTCTCACCTGAGACCCCTTGAAAGTTCTCTGAAACTCCGCATGACCATCTTCAAATCTCCTATTCGAGTCACTCTCCCTAGTTAAACTTCTTTGCAACCTTGTACTCCATTTAGGTAATGAACTGAATCCATTTAAGTAATGAATCCATTTAGGTAAAAATTCTATTTAGGCAGTCCCGACCCATTACCTAAATGGAGGTTTTGGTGTATCCGATAGTGAACTAGTTGGTTCTAGGTTTATCCGTTAGGTGGCGCTAAGTCCTTAAAAATTTAAACCTCTATATCTCAAGAATCCGACTACATAGAAGAATTTTGTCTTCGACAAGGTTGATCAGGACATCAATTGCTATCCGATAGTGAACAGGTTGGTTCTATATTTATCCGTTAGGTGGCGCTAGTGAGTCCTAAAAAATTTAAAGCTGTGTATCTCGAGAATCCGATTACATAGAAGAATTTCGTCTTCGGCAAGGTTGATCCGGACATCAATATCTATCCGATAGTGAACTAGTTCGTTCTAGGTTTATCCGTTAGGTGGCGCTAGTGAGTCCTTAAAAATTTAAACATCTATATCTCGAGAATCCGATTACATAGAAGAATTTCGTATTCGGCAAGGTTGATCCGGACATCAATATCTATCCGATAGTGAACTAGTTCGTTCTAGGTTTATCCTTTAGGTGGCGCTAGTGAGTCCTTAAACATTTAAACCTCTATATCTCGAGAATCCGACTACATAGAAGAATTTTGTCTTCGGCAAGGTTGATCAGGACATCAATAGCTATCCAATAGTGAAATAGTTGGATCTAGATTTATCCGTTAGGTGGTGCTAGTGAGTTCTAAAAAATTTAATCCTCTGTATCTCGAGAATCCAACTACACAGAAAAAAATCGTGTACGGCAAAGTTGATCAGGACATCAACAGCTATTCGATAGTGAACTAGTTGATTGTAGGTATGTCCGCTAGGTGGCGCAAGTGGGCTCAAAAAATTCTGAATTTTTGTATCTTGAAAATCAGACTACATAGAAGAATTTTAATATCTCGTCTTCGACAAGGTCGATCAGGACACCAAGACCTAACCGATACGAAACTAGTTGGTTCTATGTTTATCCACTAGGTGGCGCTAGCGAGTCATAAAAATTCTTAACTTCTGTTTCTCAACAACCAGAGTACATAGAAATATTCTGTCTTCGGCAAAGTTGATCAGGACATCAAGAGCTATCCGATAGTGAACTTGTTGGTTCTAGGTTTATTCGTGAGGTGGCGCTAGTGAGTCCTAAAAAAATCTCTGTATCTTGAGAATCCGACTACATAGAAGAATTTCGTCTTTGGCATGGTTGATCAGGACATCAATAGCTATCCGATAGTGAACTAGTTGGTTCTAGATTTATCCGTTAGGTGGCGCTAGTGAGTCCTAAAAAATTTAAACCTCTATATCTCGAGAATCCGATTACATAGAAGAATTTCGTCTTCGGCAAGGTTGATCAGGACACTAATAGCTATCCGATAGTGAACTAGTTCGTTCTAGGTTTATCCGTAAGGAGGCGCTAGTGAGTCCTTAAAAATTTAAACATCTATATCTCGAGAATCCGACTACATAGAAGAATTCTGTCTTCGGCAATCTCGATCGCTCAGGGAACGGACCTGGAGTGATGGTTAGAACTCTTGACTATCACGCCGAGGACCTGGGATCGAATCCCACTCCCAACAAACTCGCAAAATGTGGGTTCTTCCTTCGGAAGGGAAGTAAAACGTGGGTCCCGAGATGAACTAGCCTAGGGCTAAAAATCTCGTTAATACAGATAAAAAAAAAAAAAAAAAAAAAAATCTCGATCTGGACATCAACAGCTATCCTATAGTGAACTAGTAGATTGTACACACCAATTTTTTTGGAACGTTTCCAGCACAAAAAAAATCAGCAAAATAAATTGCTGAATTTCAGCAAAATTTTTGATGAATTTCAGCACAGCGTTGCTGATCAACTGTCAAAATTGCTGGATGGTTCAGCAAGTTGAAAAATAATTGCTGATATTCAGTAAATTCGTATTGCTGAATGAAATCAGCACAAAAAAAATCAGCAAAGTTTGCTGAATACCAGCAAACAAAATTTGCAGTGTAGGTTTGTCCGCTAGGTGGCGCAAGTGGGCTCTAAATATTCTGAACTTCTGTATCTCGAGAATCAGACTACATAGAAGAATTTTGACTTCGACAAGGTCAATCAGGACATCAAGAGCTACCCTATAGTGAACTAGTTGGTTGAAGGTTTGTCCGCTAGGTGGCGCAAATTCTAAACAAATATTGATATATTTTTTTTATGCAACAAGTTGCAAAATGATGATTTTATCAGCACGAGTCGTACATTTATCCAACGAGGCTTGCCGAGTTGGATAAATACGACGAGTGCTGAAAAAATCGAGTTTTGCAACGACTTGCATACAACATTTTTTGTAAATGCTAAAAATACCCATTCAGTATAATCCTTGGTATAATCTTGTTTCACGCACATGTATCAAGACGAACCACGTGGTAAGCATTCATGCTCGTCAGCGTGGTGCTTTTGTTTGATCAGGTATGCTATGATAAGGCAGGTGTCAGAAATTTGCAAACTCCCGTCGTCGACATACCGCACCATGGGCAAGAGGAAAAATAGCTTCTGCTGCTGATTCTACGCCTGATCTGCAGACTTAATCTGAATCTGAATAGTCCTGATTCGTATTCGAGCTGATCAGAGGATGTAGAAGTAGCGGCTGCGTCTAAGGTAGCCTCGAAAGTTATCAAAATGTGGGTTCTGGCAAAGGTGCCGAAAAGTGCTACTTTTCAGCACTCTCAAGAGTGCTGAAAAGTAGTACTTTTCGGCACTTTTGTTTTAGTGAAGAAAAGTAGGCCGTTTTAACATTACAACCGCGAGAGAAAAGTAGGGGAAAACGCAACGCAATTACAAAAAAGTAGTTTTACGATGAAATAGAACTGCATGGCTGCTGATTGAACCATGTCTCGTGTCCGTAGAGGACCACCGGTCGTATTAGCGTTTTGTACATGGTGCATTTGGTGCGTAGGTGAATCTTTTTCGACCGCAGTTTCTTCTGGAGCCCGTAGTAGGCCCGACTACCGCTGATGATGCACCTCCGAATTTCACGGCTCACGTTGTTGTCAGCCGTCAGTAAGGATCCGAGGTAGACGAATTCCTCCACCACTTCGAAAGAATCCCCGTCTGTCGCAACATTGCTACCCAGACGGATCCGGTCGTGTTCGGTTCCGCCTAGCAGCATGTAATTTGTTTTTAAGGCATTCGCCACCAGTCCGACCTTTGCTGCTTCGCGTTTCAGGCGGGTATACAGCTCTGCACCCTTCCAAATGTTCTAGCGATAATGTCCATGTCGTCCGCAAAGCACACAAATTGACCGGATTTAGTGAATATCGTTCCCCGGCTATTTGGAGTTTTCGAATGAATGCTAAGATAATCTTTCGCTCTGTACTAGATAACGGTGTGTGGCGGGAGAGGGTGAGCCACGTGCTGGCAAAGCCAGAAGGATACGGTGGGCAGGATATACTACAAGAATGCCGAATATCAACCCATTTTATATAGAAATTATTAGAATGATGCATATTGAAATGCCTAAAAACTGTTGAAAACTATTCATTTATAAACTACTAGCAGATTGTTTTAGTTATTACTAATGTAATCCATTTCTAGAACATTTCAAACTGTAACTTTTTTATAAGGAGAATATCAACTATGATCAGTCATCTAAAATAGATTTACATAGCTCATAATAATAAGGTAGCTGCGCAAAAAAAAAAAAAATTAAAAAAAATATTTTTTCAACGTTTCACGTGAATATGCCCCACTGTGTATTAAAACAAAAATTTCACCGTAGATTTCCGTTTAAATGACTGCAATAATTTTCTTTTATGGGGTTGAGGTACTCCAGAAAAAATCAGACATCTACTGTGATTGTGGCATAATTCGGGCGTTAATGGGTTAACAACGTGTGGTTTATAGAATAGTTGGTTTGAGAATGACAAGAATAAGTAAAAGTCAAAGAAGCAGGATTGCTGTGATTGGTTTAACGATTGCTTCTGACTTCCGGGTTGCTACGTCATCACCCCCTCTCAATCGTTGAGCCCTAGATTCTTTCGCATCTCGTTCAGCCGTCCAGGGTCCAGGGACTTGGTGAAAACGTCAGCTAATTGTTCTTGAGTACCGACAGTCCTCACTTGAATTCGTCCTGCAGCAATATGATTCCTGATGAAATGGTGTTTGACATCTATGTGCTTGCTTCGTTTCGTTTCCAAATTGTTGGCCATGCCGATGCAGCCTCTATTGTCCTCAAAAATGGTTACTGGTGTCTTCCGATCTTTGATTTTCATGTCTTCAAGAACTCCGGCCATCCAAAGCGCCTCTGTAGTGGCTGCACTCAAGGCGACGTATTCCAATTCTCTTGAAGATATGGCCACCGTAGTTTGCTTCTTGCTGCACCATGAAATCGTTGATCCAAAAACTTTGAATACATATCCGGTTACCGATTTCCAGTCTTCATTATCAGCAGCCCAGTCAGCATCCGCAAATCCAATTAGCAATTCGGTGTCTTGTCGTCGAAACTCCAAAACGGCGTTGGCGCTTCCCTTCAGGTATCGAACGACTCTCTTTAAACTTTGCCAGTGCGATTCCATTGGGTTTTGTTGATACCGGCCTAGGTACCCGACTGGAAAGCATATGTCCGGTCGGACACACAGCATGATATACATTAGGCTGCCTAGTAGCTCCTTGTACGGTTGTCTTGTAGGTGTTCCATCTCGTTGTAGTTGCAGTCCTTTCTCCATGGGTGACTTCGCTGGATTACATTCAGCCAATCCGAAATTCTGCACGATCCTTGCCACATGCGCCTGCTGCGAAAGTTGAAGAGTTCCAGCTTCACGGTTGTATGCAATTTTAATCCCAAGGAAGTGGCGTGCCTCCCCGCAGTCGGTCATACAGAAAACGGTTGAAAGTTGCGGCTTCAAACGAATGATGGACTTCAATTTCCTCCCCGCGATTAGTAAATCGTCGACGTACAGGACAACGTATAGATCATCTTCTTCATCGCTTCTGATGTACAAACAGTAATCGTGACAAGATCGGTGGAAACCCAGCTTGACCATTTGGCTATTGAATTTCTCGTTCCAGCAGCGCGGTGACTGCTTCAGCCCGTATAATGACTTGAGAAGCTTGCATGCCATGTTCAGAGGAGCCTGGACGGCTTCAGGGACTTCGATGTAGATTTCCTCCTTGAGTTCTCCATGTAAAAACGCAGTTTTGACGTCCAATTGGTGAAAATAGAATCGCTTGTGGACGCCTACCGCCAACACAGTCCGGATGGTTGGTAGCTTGGCAACTGGTGCATACGTTTCTTCAAAATCCACACCTTGACGTTGTGGGAAGCCTTTTGCTACCAGTCGAGCCTTGTAACGTACGGCCTGGCCATTATCGTCCTCCTTCACTCGAAATACCTACTTGGACTTTAGGGGCTTCACGCCGCGTGGACAGGACGTCATCTTCCACACGTTATTTGCCTTCATGGACCGTAGCTCATCATCGATTGCCTCCAGCCAGTTATCACGATCGCTCCGCCTCTCGATTTCGCTGAAGCACTTGGGTACATCTGAAGAATACGAGCCAACAGAAGTTGCTCTGTAACCAGTGGAAAATCCAACAACTTACCGGGGAGCTTGCGCTCCCGTTCGCTGCGCCTCAACGTCGGTTGTCCTTCGGACTCGAGTTGTTCAGAATGCGAAAGGAGCGCCCCAGTATCGTCCACATCGGAAACGTCTTCGTCATCAGTGAGGATTTCATCATTACGAGCTTCAATCAACGGCTCTTCAGTTTCGGTATCGATATTAGGTCCTTGGCGTCCTTCGATTAACGTTTCGTGTAGATCCCGAGTGACTTCCTCCGCGTGACTATAAGGTATAACGACTAGTGGACCATTTTCATCTTGCTCGCGGTTTTGTTCAAAGGGGTAACATGTTTCTTGAAACTTGACGTCACGAGCGATTGAAATTCTCCTCGTTGTTCTGTCCCATAGACGATAACCGTTCGGGGCATATCCAACCTTGACCATTTCACAACTTTTGGCATCCAGTTTCTTCCTTCGCTGTCCGGGAATCCAAGAAAACGCCTTGCATCCGAATACATGGAGTTTCTCCAAGTTTGGCTTCTCGTTGTACCAGCACTCCGCCAGGGTTAAACTTCTCGGTATGGCAACGGTAGGACTTCGGTTCACCAGGTACACGGCAGTAAGTACAGCTTCTGACCACAACGCTTTTGGAACATGCGGACCTTCTCAACAATGGTTCGGTTGAACCTTTCCGCGACGCCATTTTGCTGTGGCGTATAAGCAACCGTTGGCTCGATCTGGATGCCTTTCTGCGAATAGAATTGCTTCTGGATGTTAGAAAGATACTCACGGCCTTGATCAATCGTTAGCTTCGAAATTTTCAGATTGAATTTTGCTGTCACCATTGCCTCGTATTCGCGAAAGCGGGCAAACACCTCCGACTTCCTTTTCATCAGGAACAGCATAGCAAAGTGGGTTTGGTCGTCTATGAAGGAGACAAAGTACTTTGATCCATCCCACGCCGTCGGCTCGATTGGTCCGCAAACATCTGAATGGATTCTTCCCAATGGCCTCGATGATACAGGACGGGTTCCGTTAAAAGGTTCACGGCATTGTTTCCCCTTTACGCACGCGTCACAAAACTCCAGCTTGTCCGCCTTAAAATCAACACCATCTGCAAGGTTCTTACTTACAATCGATTTCATTCCTTGTTGACTCAAGTGTAAGAGCCTGCGGTGCCACAAATCGGTCGTTTCAGTTTGACACATATTCGCCGAAGGTACTGGGATATCCACCTCGATCTCGTAAAGATTTCCTCTTAAATTCGCAGTAGCAATGACCTCGTTGTCCTTTTTGAGAACCGCTACGGAACCGCCCGCCTTCACCAGTTTCTTCACTGACATCAGGTTGTCTCGTAACTCAGGAACAAAGAATAAATCCTTCATGATCAGCGGGGTGTTCTTGTTACTGCTTCCAGCGATAGTTCCCACAAACTTGGACACCAACGTTTCTCCGTCTTTTGCGACTTGAATTTCGATTGGTTGCTTGAGTCGGCGGCTTCCCGAGAATACAGCAACATCATTCACCAGGTGGTCGCTTGAACCTAAATCGAGCTTGAACACCAGCTTACCGGTTCGTGGTTTCTCCGTCTTGCGACTTGCTACGAAACTGACCGCCTTCCGTTGATCCGCCGAATTAGCTTCACCGCCTTTCTGCCGACAATCTTTCTTCAGATGCCCTCGCTTACCGCACTTGTGACACTTGCCTTGAAACTTCGTTGGTTTCCGATTCTTTTCTCCAGAAAACGCTGCCAACTTGACATCGGCCGAGACTTCGTGACGTTCGGTTTGCTTGAGCTCCTCCACCAGTAAGCGTTCGGAAGGGTTTGGAAAAGCAGAATGACCAAGTCGACTTCCTCGATTCTTGCGCCTGCAGTCTTCAACTGCCGGATCAGGTCTTCAAACACCAGGAGATGCGCCCTCACGGAATCACCGTCCTTGAGCTTCAAACGATTCAGTTGCTTCCTCACCAGGTTTTGAGTGCTGATCGACCGCTTCGCAAAAGTGTTCTCGAGCGCCTTCTACATTTCCTTGGCTGTACGCTTCTCACAGACAATCGCCAGACATTCGTTTGCCAAGAAACTGACGATGAACGACTTCGCCTTCCGATCTTGATTCTCAAACTTGATCTTCTCAGCCGGTGCTTCGGGTACATCCTCCGTAATCGTGTTCAAAACACCCACGGAGTCAAAGAACATTTTGACCGATGACATAGTAAGGCGACGCGTGAAGCGATGCGCAACGCGTTTGTCGATCAGCTTTCATACACGCGTCGAGCAACGCGAAGCATGACACAGTGACGCGTCTTGTGACGCGTATCCGAAGCGAAATAATCGATGCCTAGCAGCAGGGATGCCAGATGATTTTTTGAAAAATCTGTATCCCATACAAAATTTGGGAGAAAAATCTGTATCCCATACAAAAATAAATTAGCTCCTCTAGCTCAAAAATCTGTACTTCATATAAAACCAAATCTGTACGGATGCTAAAAAATCTGTATAATACAGATAAATCTGTATATATGGCATCGCTGCCTAGCAGGGAGGTTTAAAAACGACTCTGGCCCAGCACCATAATCACAACCATCAGCATAATGAGAACGCTCAAACCACGACCAAACTCACACCTGACCTGACGACCATTCCGTCGTGACGAATTCACTCAAACAGCACACACCAGGCGCACAGAATCATGAAACGGTCCTAGCAACCATCAGTTCCCCGTACAGCAATTTGTGCATGCACGCGCGTGAAAGCACTCGACGGAATGGTTTGACGCAGCTGCCGACGCTGTGATTCGCGTTCACTCTGACTGGTCAACGCGTCCCATCATGTGTTTTGCACTGGCGCTTACAGAAACTGTTCGAACGCAAACGCGTTGCACTGCGCTTCGCATCACGCAACTCTCTACTATGTCACCGCCGTTTGACTCGGAAGCTCCAGTGCTGGAAACCTGCACCACCGTAAAATTGTGGAATACCACACACAGCTTCTCTCGTACACAGATCGAAAAAAGAGTGTAAGATTGTGTGACATATGATGCACATAATTGGAGCGTGGGATATCATAGAAGTTTACATGACATATCATGTAAAGTTTATGAAATGTCATGTAAACTTCCATTATATGTCATGTAATTCAGCATGACTCTGAGAGTTTACATGACATATAACACAAATTTACATGATATATCATGTAAACCATAATAACATTAAGTTTACATGAATAAAATGAAGTTTACATGACGTGTAAATCTCATTATTTTTATCTGTGTAGAGGTGCCCATAACCTTTTATGAACGCATAGCTTGTATTAACAACGTGTGGTTTATTGAATAGGGCACTGCACTGTTTTGATTTTGTATGGGATTTTGACATTTCCTGGCCTTATTGTTTACTAAATCTCAATGAGAGCGAAAGAGAGGGTGAGAATTTCGTGCAGAGCCCTATAGTTGGTTTGAGAATGACCAGAATAAGTAAAAGTCAAAGAAGCAGGATTGATGTGATTGGATTAACGATTGCTTCTGACTTCCGGGTTGCTACGTCATCAGGTACAGCCCAAGTGACCTTGGTACCAGAACCTCACTTTCGTAAGGGAAATTTCTATCTAGGCAACCTTGTGAATTCGGTGTTTGCTACTTTCAGTAAACATGAAATGGCAAACTCGCGTGTCATGCCTCGAGCCTGTGTGCTTGTCAACAACGCAATAGTTACTACACTCATCTCTGAACTAACCACCAGAGATGTATGTGCTATCACAATTGATGTATCTGTTGGAAATCTCAACAGGAAATACTTCTATTGTTCGGTGTATTTACCGCATGATGAACCATCCCTTACGGATGCTGCCAAACAAGTCATCGCATACTGCACTTCAAAAGGCCTTCCGCTAATTGTTGGCAGTGATGTTAATGCTCACCATATCATCTGGAGCAGCTCAGACATTAACTTGAAAGGCTCTAGTTTGATGGAGTAGGTACAACATGGAAGACCTTGACCTTATTCAACACATTTGAGATGCTTATTCCGTCTATTGATAGACTCCTACAGAGGTAATGCATGCATTTGCCCAAAAAGTTTTCCAAATCGCAGAAAAAAAAATCAACATTGATCCACGTCAAAGTCCGTCAGCTTCGTTCTGATTATCTGGAAAAAGTTGTACTTGTACCGAGAGCAGTCATAAATTCCTCACTTTTAGCTCGAATCGGTTACCAGACAAAAAGTTAATCTTGATGTTTCCAGTTGTTTCCACGCTGTGACGACCATTCCTGCTAAATTGTCAATCCAATTTTGTATGACTGGCGCGCATTTAGAGGCAAGTGGTGAGAAACGCACTGAGAGGTCCAAAGGAGGTATAAAAACTTGTATTAAAACATTTATGAAAGATACGTGCCTACTTTGTTACAAATAAAGGTGTGGAGACGCATGGTAGTTTATTTTTATTTTGAAAAGGAAGTCGATGTGCTTTTAGAATATACACAGTAAAACCGCTCAGCACTAAAAGCACGTCATTTTCAAAATTTGTTACTGAACTGATATACTCATTGCATCGCTGTCCCCTACTGAGTAGACAGCGCGTGGCAGACTTCGTTGTCGGCATCAGGGTCACACCAGCCGGCACAGCGCAGCGCGGCGATACAAATGCAATGAGATCCACTGGGAGGGGGTCCGATTTTCCTATTACGGATAACTTTCGCCACCAACGGGCGCACCGACCGCCTCCCGATGGACGACGACGATTCCGGGTACATATTGATTTTGTGTGGAGCTGGCTAGCAGCTGTTTCTACTACAGAGCGATTCCAAGCAACAGCATCAAAATTTAGGACTTTTTTTAATTCATGATTTTCTATTGAGCTGAAACTTTGCACAGTTTTTCAGTTCCATCTAAATCACCATTTTTCGATATCATATCTTCATGTTGAGTCACGACTAACTTTTCAAAAGGGTGTATATGAAAATGGTTGAAAAATATTCAAAAAGCTGCACAGCAAAAACGGTTCGTTCGATTGTTATGATTTTTTCAGCAAAGTTAGATAACTAAATGGTGATTACTAAAAAAATATACACTGTAAAAAAAATATTTTTTTTGCATTAAAAAATATAATTTTTGTCACAAAAACTTAAATATCTCAAAACCCTATCTTTTTACCAACGTCATTTTTTTAGGGAAAATGGTCCGTTATATTAGCTATCTACCATAAAAATTTGGTGATGGTAAACTAATAAACAAAAAAGTTATGACATTTCAAACATTTCACAATTTTTTTACATTTAGTAGAAAAAAATTTTTTTACCGTGTAAATTATTTCGAGAATCACAGTTTGGTGCTGTTTTTTTTGTTAAGGGTCTTGCGGGAGTTAAACAAGTTGTTTTTACGATATTCAATATTTGTGTATTCATTTGTATTATGTATATTATATGTATAAATATTGTATGTATTTATATTATATGTATATACATGTAATATATATATACATATAATATATATACATATAATATTTATACATATAAATGAATTCTCAAATTACACAACAATAATCATAGATTTGACACAATAGGGGTAAGAGAGGGCTAAGAGTTTTGGGTTTGGATTTTATTATGGGTTTTGAGATCATGAAAACAGTTTTACTTATTTTTTATTTGATTTTATTTATTTTTTTACAATATCGAACACTTTGGCATTATTGTCAGAACAGTTTGAGTATAGTTTTGCTTTAATTTTATTTTCTGACAATGGAATGAAACAATGGAATTTTTGGGTTCCTTGGATCGTTTTCGCGTTATTATATTGCTCGCTGAGCTCTGAAGCCTTTATTTCGTACTCGCTGATGGTACGGTGGCAAGGCTCTCTGCACTTGGAACTTCTAGTAATTCCTCAGTTGTTGTCGTTTTCGAACTTCCTGCGCCCTGCTCTTCCGATGATATACAGATTGCTCGTTTGTCAACGTTTAGACGGCAGGACGTGCAAATGCGTAAATTTGTATTCAATGTGGACATTGGAGCATAACCTGTCGCTTTCAGTTTATCTATGGTGCTTTCGGTGAGATTTCGTAACTCTTTTGAGCACTTTTTTTCTGCAAACGGCCTACAACAGTTGAGAAAGCGACTACTCATGTTGTTCGTTAGATTTTAATAAACAAAATCACTTTCAAGTTTTTACTGACTAGTTTGGTGTCGTTTACTTGACTGAAGAAAACTTTTACTTTACAATCCTTAATAACCATAGCGGTAGTAATTTTTTGCTTTTTCGTGAGCATTGTCATGGTACCTATCATGCATTTGTTGTTGTTGAAGTTACTCGCTTCCTCCCGATATTTATGATTCTATTCTCTGATAGGTAAATTTTTGCAGGTAAACTAGACGTCTAGAGCATTGTCGTGGTATGCACCTATTATGTATTTGTTGGTGTTGCAGTTACTCGCTTTCTCTCCATCATAAAATCTATTATCTAAGAGGTAAGTTTTTTGCAGGTAAACTAGACGCATTCGTCTATATAAAACTTTTGTTTTGCAGCTTTTATCTTAAAAATAATATTACTTATGTTTCTTATTATCAACAGGTTTTAACCCTATTAACAGAATTTTTCGCCAGTCACGTACAATAAAAATAATGACACTATCAATACTTTTGATCACTACACTGGATCGCGTCTAAGTTTCTAATAGATGCTATAATAGTTATGAATAATTAAATAAAAATATCATGAAAATAACTTGTTTAATTCATGCGGTAGCCTTAACAATAAAATCAGCATCATAATGCGATTCTCTGAATAATGTACACGGTAAAAAAAACATATTTTTTTTACTAAATGTAAAAATTGTGAAATGTTTGAAATATCATAACTTTTTTGTTTATTAGTTTACCATCACCAAATTTTTATGGTAGATAGCTAATATAATGGACCGTTTTCCCTGAAAAAATCACGTTGGTAAAAAGATAGGGTTTTGAGATATTTGAGTTTGTGTGACAAAAATGATATTTTTTTAATGCAAAAAAAAATTTTTTTTACAGTGTATATTTTCTTAGCAATCCCCATTAAGTTATCTAACTTTGCTGAAAAAATCATAACAATCGAACGAACCGTTTTTGCTGTGCAGCTTTTTGAATATTTTTCAACCATTTTCACATACACCCTTTTGAAAAGTTAGACGTGACTCTATATGAAGATTTGATATCGAAAAATGACGTTTTAGATGAAATTGAAAAACTGTGCAAAGTTTCAGATATTTTTGAAATGGTCGCTCAGGATCGACTTGCGTGCCTCCGTGGAATCCCTCTACATAGGTACATCGGAAGATTTTCTGGAAGTTGTCGAAATTCCTTGCTCAAGTGGCACAGAGGCTCCCACGAATGCGACCGCCATGGAGGCACGTGTTCTTTTTTGTCTGCCAACCGCCTTCAACTGGGCTATAGGTTTGAATTGATTTCGCGCTGTAAGATCGTTTTGTTTCGGATCGGGCGGAAATTTATGCTGATTTTTTGCTCCCTACGGGGGTTGGTTATGGCGATGTTTTTTTTTTACTATGTCGAAGAAAATATAGACTGTCGTCGGATAAGGTTGCGAGTAAGAAAATTTAGCGATCTCTAGGGTAACACAAAAAGTGAGAAGAGGCGTAGGTATCGTAAGAATAAGAATGATTGGTTCTCACTCCAGCTGGTCTGAGCCCAAACCGGGAAATTTTGTGAACAACGAAACTCAGTTAGAAAATCAAAATCGCGATTGAAGAATTAAATAAAAACGTCCACGCTAATACAAAGCCACTTCTCAGCTTAGTGTTCTATAAAGTCTGCCACTGTTAACTGAGAGCTTACCAATGACCTTTGCATGTGTAAATCGTGTGGCAGGCATGAAGGTACTCTATGTCTAAGGAAGTCAAGGAAATTTCCTTCACGAAAAGTTCCTAGGCCAAGCGGGAATTGAAACCGTCACCCTCGGAATGGTCATACTGAATACTCACGCCTTCACAGCTGTAGGAATAGGGGCCTCTTCAAGGTGCCCTTATGAAAAACCCCTGAATATATTTACATATTAAGTAAAAGAAGAAAGGAAGAAGAAGTTCTGGAAGAGCGGCCAAACTTGTGCACGAACTTGAATCTGAACTTACTCATGTCAACATTAAAAAACAAGCTTCTAGTGACAGTTTTGGCGGATTTGCTGAAACAATATCTATGCAACGATATCTGACTTAGCTTTGCGAAAGATATTTATAGAAGTTCATTTGGGGACTGTTCTTACACTAGTGTCGATATAATCTATTGTGCTTCTCTCATAGCCTGTCAACATTTCTTGTAAGCTCCTTTCGTATCTTATCCAATAATCTATCCTGTATATTTTTCTACCTTTATAAGCCTCTTAGTAGATGATAAATTCTTTAAATATTCTGACATATTTAAATGATTATAAATTTTCAAAATTTTTGAAACTCTTCATATATTCAAAAAAAAATATCAAGAGCAACGTTCAAAGATAATGTTACGATGCCTTCTATAAGCTTTTGAGCGAATAATGAAAATATCAGTTAACGTTCCAAATAATTCATTTCCACAACTTGAACTCCCACACCAAAACGACACACACACACACACACACACACACACACACACACACACACACACACACACACACACACACACACACACACACACACACACACACACACACACACACACACACACACACACACACACACACACACACACACACACACACACACACACACACACACACACACACACACACATGCACACACCAACAAGTGCCAATAAGTTAACTCATCACCCGCTATTGAAGCGCATAAATACGCAAACACTTTGAGAAATTTAATTATAGAACAAATGAAAACATTCATCCTTCGTCCGCTCCCTGTGTACTCCACTCAATTGAATGGAGCGAGCACGGGCACAACTCGAAATTGGAAAATGGTATATAGGCGCTGACATCCGGAAAACGCCAAATGCGACTGGGGACGAATACAAATATTTAATCAATTCTATTGGGGACGCTTCGCTTTGCTTGAAAATATCACGGGATGGTCTGACGCATTATATCGTAAAGCTCCGCGCACAAAAGCATCATCTGGATTTCAGGCTCTGAAAAGCCCCTTAAAGCCCTCTGAAGTCTCTACAGCCCATTTGAAACCACCTGAAACGCACTATAACGCTCTGAAGATCTTCCTTATACTTCCTGATACGCCTTTGAAAACGCTCTGAAACCCTCCAACATGTTCCTGAAACAACTAGAAACCGACCTGAACACCAAGAAACGCCTCTGAAACCCCTTGAATTATATTGAATCGCCGTAAAGTACCCCTGAATCTTCCTTGAAGCCTTCTATAAACCGTCCTGAAACGTCCCTAACGTTATTTTAGAAACCTCCCGAAATGTTCCTGAATCTTCTAAAAAATATACCCCTGAAACTCCCTTAACAGGCCTGAAAAGCCCCTAAAGACCCATTGGTACTGAATAGCCTCTGAAATGTTCTTTAAATCTCCTGAAATCCTTTGAAACCACCTGAAACGTCTTTGGAGATCCCCCAGAAACCCCCTAAGATCACATGAATTGGTTTTGAAAGTTCTAGTCCTGAAATACCCAGAGTCGACTTTGTACACCACTGAAATGCTCCTCTGAAGCTCCTTTGAAAACCCCCTGAAATCTCCTGAGATGTCTCTGAAACCCTCCGAAACTCTGCTTTTGGTCGTTATTTTGCAACTTTTTTGAAATTAACAAAATTGTTTGCTATTGGGGAACATCCTGTTTTAAAGGATCTTTTCTGGGTTAAATACTTCTGTCTACAGAACGAACAACAAATAAGTATCATGACTGATCAAATTCATTCAACATGCAGCTTATACACAAACGAAAATCAACACAAAATGTATATTGGAAAAAGTGCGGTAAAGTGGTACTTTTCAACGCTAGAGTATCCTAGAGTAATTTCTTTAAAAGAAATGAAAGGGAATCTCTAAAAGAATGCGGAAGGAATCCCTGAGAGAATCTCAGAAAGAATCCCTGAAGAAATCCCAGGAGAAATCGAGGAAGGAAACCTGAGAAAAAATGCCAAAGGAATCCCGGGATGAATCAATGACTTGATTCCGCTGGAAGAAGCAATCCTGGCAAGAATTCCTGAAAGATTACCGGAGAAATTCCATGGAGGATCCCAGAAGAAATCCATAAAAAAAACTTGGAGAGTACATTCTAGAAGAATCTCATAAGCAGTCCCCTTGAAAGTTCTGAAGGAATCCCTGAAATAAGCATTGAAGCTTGGATCCCAAAAGTAATCACTGAAGAATTCCTGAAGGAATCCGGGAAGAAACCCTTATAGAAATCTCGGACGGAATCCCTGTAGAATTACTAGAAGAAATGCTGAAAGAACCCGGAGAGAAATCCCTCATGATGTTTATGAAGAAATCACTGGAGAAAACCCTATAAGATTCCCTGAAGAAATCCTTATTATGATCCCCAGGTTGAAACTTGATGGAATACCGTAATAAATAAGAAGGAATCATGAGAGAACTTTCTGAATAAATTCCTATAGAGATCCAGGAAGATTCACCATCCCGAGCAGGAGAAAATAGCTGAAGAATACCAAACTCAGGTATGGAAAACCGAATACCTACAACCTGAAGAAGGTATTAAGAAGCCCTGCATAAGAGGTAAAATACCTAAAATAATAACTGGTGTGTATTCCGTGCATAACACGTGAATAATGACATCAGGTATGGCAATACCTGAATAATAATCGTCGATTTTTGCATACAAATAGCGATTTTTCCATAATTGAATAATACCTCAAGCAGTCCTCAACACCAAACCAATAACTCGTTGAGGTATTTTATCAATACCTACAAAATACCAAAGTAAGTTACTTTCAATACCAGGATAATCGACCGATACCTTGTCTCGGTATGATACCCTACTTTGGTATGCTGCAGTTATGTGTCAGTTATTAATTCCTGCTCGGGATGGGAATACTTAAATAAGTTGTGAGAATAATTAAGAAAAAAAATCCGTTGGGAATCTCAGAAGAAATCGATGAAGCAATCTCAGACAAAATCCTGGATGAAATTCTTAGAGGAATCTCGGGTAGATTTTTTTCACAAAGAAACCCTGAACGAATTTTGAGAGGAATCTCTAGAGAAAACCTGAGAGAAATCAGTGGAGAAATCCCGGTCAGTTGAACTACACATAAATAAAAATTAAATATCCAAGGAAGGTTCCCTGGCGGAATTCCAGCAATTCGCCCAGTAGAAATCCTGGAAGAATGCCCTGAACGAACACCGCCGAGATTCCTCACAGGAATTCCGGGAAGAATTCATGAAGGAATCTCAGTTGACATGCGTCGAAATATATCTGAAGAAATCTTGGAATGAATCAATGAAGGCATCCCGTGAGGAATTTCTGAAGAAATCCTGGGGGGAAGTTCGCGAGAAATCTCTAAAAGAATCAAGAAAAAAAAAACGAAAAAAAATCTAGACAGAAATCAATGAAGGAGTTACTAGGAAATATTCAGAACCAGAAACCCCGGAAGGATTTCTTGAAGGAATCCTAAGAGCAATCCCGTGGGGAATATCTTAAGGAGTCATGGATGGAATCCCAGATGAAATCCCTAAAGGAAACCCTGGAAAAATCCCTAAAGAAATAGCGGGAAAATCCAAAAGGAATCTCGGGAGAAATCAATAAAAAAAACAAGGAAAGAACCCCTAAAGATCTACATGCATAAATCCGTAAAGGAAGCCGATGAGTTATTTTTGGAAGAATTTTGGAAGGACTTTCGTAAGAAAGCTTGGATGGAATTCCTGAAGAAAATTGTGGAGCCTCGTAGCCGTGCACACTATGCTATGGGGTGAGGGTTCGATTCCCGCTCTCGGCGATGAAACTTTTCGTGAGAATAGTTTCTTCTCCGTATTCACTGGTGCATGCTCCGTGCGGCCCTTGTCTTGTGTTACGTTTCAATCAATCTGTACAGCCTCTGTCTGAAGACGGTATCCGTGTCTTTCTTTCTAAAAAAAATCCTAAAAAAATAACGGAAAAATCCTAAAGAAATCCAGGTATAAAGGAGACATGGAATAAATTCCTGAAAGAAGTCTTGAAGAAATTTTTAGAAAAATCCCAGAAGAAGAACCTCTAAAAAATCTCGGGAGAAGTCAATGAAAGAGTCCCAGTTAATAAAATTCATGAAGGAATTCCGGAAGAATGCCCTAAAGGAATCCCTAATGGTTCCTGGGAGGAATCAATAAAGAAATCCCAAGAAGACCTCCGTTGAAATCCTGGGAAGTATTCCGAAGGAATCAATAAAGGATTCCCGAAAATTTTATTTTATGGAATCCTGGAAGGAATCAATTAGGAACTCACGGGAAGAATCTTTGAAGGAAGCTAGGAAGAAATCCCTAAAGGAGTCCCGGCAAAAAAAAAAAAAAAACCTACAGGAATCCCGAGAGAAGTAAGCAAAGGAATCTCGGGTAGAATCTCCGGCGGAATCTGCGGTGGAATCTCTGGTGAAATCTCTGGTGGAATGCTAGGAAATATACCTGAAGAATTCACTGAGGGAGTCCTGGAAGAACTTTAGGAGGAATTCTTGACGGAAACTTTGGAAATACTCCTTACAAATTCCGAAAGAAATTCCCAAAAGACATCATTAAAACAATCACAATAGAAATTTCAGGAAGAATTTCTGAAAATGCAGGACAAACCCGTGAAGGAATCTCGGTAGAATTTAATAAAGGAATACGAAAAGGTTCCTCAAAAGAATCCCTGAATGAATCTTAGGAGGCATCTCACAGGTATAACTGGTAAAATCAATAAAAAAAACAACGGAAGTTATCAATGAATTAATTTCAGGAGCACGTCCTTTAGGAATCTCTTAAAAAAATCTATGGAGAAATCAATTGAACAATCCCGGGCTGATGGAATGCCCCAAAAAATCACTGAAGGGTTCTTGGCAGAAGAACCTAAAGGATCCTCAGGATGAATTCTTAACGGAATACCTAAAAAACTTGGACAATCCTTGAAAATCTCAGGAAAAATCGCTGAAGAAAACCCGAAAAGGATCATTGTATAAATCTTGGGAAAGATTTCATGAGGAATTCCGGGGAAATTGCAGATGGAATTCCGGGAATTTCCAAAAAAAAAAAACCTGAAAGAATCACGAGAAGATATCCCTAAAGAAATGCATTCAAGTGGAATTCCAGGAGTAATATAGGGGGAAATCCCTGAAAGTGTCCTCAAAGGAATCCTGCGTTGCATCCCTATTGAATTTTCTGGATGAATAACAAGGCGAAACATGGTAGAAATTCGAGGAGAATTATCGGGAGAAATTACTGAATATTTTTATAGATAAATCACAATGGAGTATTTCCAGCATAAAACATGGAGCAATATGCCACATGACGATATTGATATCTTAATATCATTTTTCGTCATCTTAACCGACTAAAACATGTTTTGGAAGGTGATTCTTTTTAATTCGCGATTTTGTGAATTATGGTTTTTGATTTTTCTTATTTTTGTTTTCGATCACTTTTATATTTTATAAGCCTATTCGGGATACTGATTCTTCAAGACAAAAACAGTTTGAGAATATATAATTTTTGGTAAAATATTTTTATTTTAAAATTTTTCATGGAAAATTTTATTTTCTGTATAAAATAATATTAGAGTGTATTCAACTCCCTTTAACTATTTTATTATAAAAGAATGATTGAGGAAAAACATAAAATATGTTAATTGTTGCGATTCAATACAAAATAAACAAAGACATCAGAAAGGTGCTTAAAACATATTTTTTTCAATGTTTTATGCAGAAGTTCTAAATATCAGCTAAAATATGAAATTTTTGAGATTATGTTTGTTGGATTTAAATGGTATCTACGAAAATGATCGAAAATATTTGAAGGACTTTTAGAAAAAAAAAAATACACTGAAAGTAGTAGTCAAAAACTTCTAAAACTATTTTTTCTAGAATTTTTATTTTTTATCGATTTGTAAAATAAGCAAATAGAAACACGTTTTGCTATTTTTTATATCAAAAATGGATCCTACGTACAAGTTCTAGTGTAAAGAAAAACAAAACATATTTTTTCCAACATCCAACGATACTCACACTACCCGTCATAAGTACGGACTCACAAAAAGTATTGCAACAATATTGCATCACCCTGACACACTACGATATCTTCAAAACCTGAGGACTTACAAAGATGCTGTCTTCAGGAAAGTTATTCAGAAGACCAAAAGCAACAACTTTTCTGAAGGCGGCATTTTTGTAGGTGTTCTGGTTTTAAAAATATCGAGGTGAGTCAGGGTGATGCAATATTGTTGCAATACTTTTTGTGAGCCCGTACTTATGACGGGTAGTGTAAGTTACATCGATTTAAAAATTCAAAAAATATTAAAATGTTAGTTATGTTAAATGTTATTCAAGATTTTCTAACTATTTTATAGTTTTTATCAAAAAATATCAAATTTCTAGACCGTCTAGACCGTCTCGAATAACATTTCACAAACTTCAGATTACACTAGTTTACAAAATAAAACGAAAGTCGTGAACTTCTGTCAATGACCAAAATTTTTGAAGCACAATTTAGCGCTGATTTCGAAACCGTGCTTCAAAAAATTTTAAGTAGAACAGTTTTTGAGTTTTAGTTCAATATCGAGTTTTACAACTTTTTAAAATACGAAATTTACTAAAATCCAAATATCTTGCGTTTTATTCAACCAATTTTAAATCTTTTTCCATAAATTTAAAGCTGAATATAATACCATTCGATCATCTGAATACAGGTTTTGCGTCAGATTGATGAAATTAAAGATATTGTCAAGTTTTTGGGACGATCTCCTTAAATTTTTGCAAAATTTCATAAATATTATGAAGAAATGTATTTTTTTTTCAATAAGAAAAAAAAACAATTTTAAAATTCTTTCTCAACGTTTTTTTGACACATCATATGTAGGCGAGTTACAGTAAAAAATTTAGCTCAATCGAAGCATTTATTACGAAAGATGAGATGTGTGAAGTGAGCGACTTTGATTAAAAATAGAACAAAAATAGATTTCAAATCATCAACCTTGTATGGAAAGCCGAAAAAAAAATCCGCTCTTCTGTAATTTTTTTCCTTCGCATTTTCGAACTCAGGACACATGGAAAATGTGTTCGAACTCTACATGGAAAATGATCATCAGCTTACCGAGTTCAAAAATGCTGTAAACTAGTGTTATTTTTCCTCATTTTTGTTTTTGAACTCCTGGTCGGATGTAGGAAAAAAATCAGTAAAGTTTTTTTTATTGAAAGTTTTAATTAGAATCTATGTTCAATATTAAAATTGTATCTTACTTATCGATTTTAAAAATCGATGGAAAATGAAAACTCGAGGAAAAATAGCTAGAAGCAATTAACTATCCTGAGCTACTAAGCAAATTTGGAGACTGAGAGCCAGCTTTCCACAGAAAAAATAAAAAAAAAACAAGAAGGTTAAGGTATTTGAAAATTGCAATTATATGACATCTAACAAAGATATGCGATGAATTTTACTCTCAGTGTATTTTTTTTAAGTTCTTTGACTTTCCTGAAACATCTTTGAAGACAGAATTTTAATCCAACAAACAGTTTTCCAGTTCAAATTTTTTGAGAAAAAATAGGTGTTTTCCATACACTCTCAGTAACAGTAAGTGAATCACGAAATCCAGTGCATGAACAAAATTTCATTGAAATTGAAAAATATTGAGTCAAAACTGGCATATATTTTCGTTTTAGGTTAGAAGCGAACTTCTAACAAAAGTGTATTTTTTTCTTACTCACTTGTAATAAGCTTAAAATAAAAGGATTCGGTGCGCTGCTTTGATTATCGATGAGATTTGTTCGCTCAAAATCGTGAGTAGGTACAAAAGTTGGCCATCTTGGGATTCTAATGAGTCTGTCCTTAACCACCTCATACAAGTTCTACATTTCTGTTTATGCAGGGTGTTAGGTTCCTGAGTGCAAACTATTTAAAGGGTGAAAGAGAACCATAAATGGTGAAAAAAATTGTTCCACCATATGCTCAAATCTCAACCGTTACGTAGTTATTGAAATTTCAATGTTTTTGATTCTTATTGCCTTAACTGGCTATAACTTTAAAATGGTCAAACTTGTCGCAGGTTTTTGACCTTTATTCGTAAGGTTATAAATTTTCTATCAATTGACTTCTTTGAATCGATTGGTTTAATTGAATAACTAAGTTTTCTAGAGGAAATAGCTCAAAAGAAGTGTGTTTTAATTTGTTTTTGTCAATTATCTTTGAAAAATGCGTAATAAATTGAAATTTCTTCTTAGGCAAAGTTGTAGCCTCTGTTCCACTCTACAATTCGTTCTTTGACACCACGCTTTCAGCTCTTATCGTTAGATAGAAGTTTTATGTCAAAGAACGAATTGTAGAGTGAAACAGGGGCCACAACTTTGCCTAACAAAAACAAATTAAAACACACTACTTTTGAGCTATTTGCTCTAGAAAACTTAGTTATTTAATTAAACCAATTGATTCAAAGTTGCCATTTGATAGAAATTTTAATAATCTTTCGAATAAGGGTGAAAAACTGCGATAAGTTTGACCATTTTAAAGTTATAGCCAGTTAAGGCAATAATAATCAAAAACATGAAAAGTTCAATAGCTACGTAACGGTTGAGATTCGACCATATGCGTGGAACAAGTTTTTTTTTCACCATTTATAGTCCTCTATCGCCCTTTAAAAAGTTTGCACTCAGGAACCTAACACCGTGTATAAAGAATAATCAAATTGTGCTAGAATAAATTGGGATTCGATTCAAACGGTGATAATTGCTATCGCATTGGCTTTGCTAGAAATTCAATTTAAATGTTTAATTTGCTTACGTACGAGCTGGGTCAAATCTGGCTTTCCGATAGTACCTGAAACGGAACAAAAAGAGAAAACAATAATTAACACCAATTGAAGATTGAACGCATTCGAAATCGGACGCTCACAGAGCTTATGGAAATCCATGCTCGGAAATAAATGGCCCTTTTGTTGGGAAGGTGTGTTCATTGATTTGCAACCATTTAATCCACCACCCAGTTCTGTTCATTACCCAATTGCAGATTTATGACCCCCCCCCTCCGTCCCCATCCTGGTTTCGAAATCGGTACCATTCTTTCCCAGTATCACCCAAAACCGCTACCAACCAACGATGGCTTAGGTAGAGAGTAATTTATTTCCCTTCGCTTGGTTTCAAGCTATCCGGTCAGGTGTATCGCAATTCAGGAAAATTACAAATTCGCACTAATTTCGGACTTTTCCCGGTTCCTCAGCTCATCCACTCTCCATCCATCATGGACCAACACGCGGCAGAATTAGTCTAATGGATTTCTGGGAAAATTTAGGATCCGTCCGATGAAACCACAAGTTGGTTGCTTTTCACCAGCATCGCACCACCGCCGACCGGTTGAACTACGGTGAAATTTCTAATAAAGCTCGGTTGATGTAATTTATGAAGCGAAAATATTCATCGAAAACTTATTCCAAGGGGTTTTTCAAAGAACCCGAAACAATTGGAGCAACTTTTATTCATTTAGAGGAGGAAGATCGATTTCTCTAATGTTATTAGCGGTTTTGCGTTGGATCGGTGTGCTTGCTGGGTGCCGACGATGACGACGACGGCGTCAACGACAGCGGTGAGCAGCGGTGAGATTCATTAAATCGCTGAAATTTATCACCGGAGTTTGCTATGGTTAGATGTGCTATGGCCGGGAACACCGTGGCTGATCCACATAGTCGAAAGTTGAGCGTGTTTTCGTCAATTGTTGATCTTCTTGATAAGTAAGTAGTTGAATTAAATTAAGTCTGTTTTGTGACGGTTTGTCCTGGGTTCAATCCCTGGCTTGTCCCCTTCCCCCTACTTTGTATCTTTCTATCTACTTTCTCTCTTTCCCTTTTTTACATATATGTATATATACAACTTTTGTATACTTATAAGTTCATAGTCATCGCTAGAACAGGATTGGGTTGAAAAAGCCTTTTCCCTTCCTTCCATCAGCACAGTGTCAATTAAAAAAACGCCTATAGATTATGCAACCAAGCGAACTGTGCCGCTTCCTCTTTAGAGTAATCAAGACACAATCTATCACCTAAATATATCACCTGTTCATGGATTCCATCACCGACCAAAGGTGACTCCCAGATCTCAAAATTATCTGGAGGAATCTGGTCTCGGAAGAAATCTCTAGAGATATCGTAGAAGAAATATCGAAAGAAACCACGAGAGGAATCCCGAATGAATTTTGGGAAAAACACCTGAAAGAACGCCAGGAGCAATACATGATAGAATAGTAGTGCAGTAATCCCTGAGAGAAACTGGAGAGGAGTCCTTAAAAGATACTGGAGGAATCCCTGAAAGAATCTCAGAAAAAATATAAGAAGAATTCCAAAGGGAAATTGCTCCCTCTGGAATACTGGATGATTTGGAAAAAAAAGGAAATCCGAGAAGAAATCGTAGGAGAAAAAATCAAATGAATCTCCAAAAGAATCCCGAAGAAATCCTCGTAGGAATTTACCAATAAATCTCTGAAGAAAAAAGTGCAAAAAAGAAATCCCGGGAGTAATAAATGAAAGAACCCCGGAGAAATCCCTAAAAGATTCCCGGATTACCCTTATAACAATAACTAAACGAATCTCTGGAGGAATTCTTTAAAAGAATCCCTGGAAAAATCAATAAAAGAAACTTTGGAGAACTCAATTAAGGAATCCTGGGACGGAATCCTGAAATAATCCCGGAAATAAACCATTGAAGAAAACCGGGATGAATTCCTGAATTCCCTAATCCCTAAAAATCTCAGATAGAATCCCAGATAAAATCTCAAATAAAATCCCTTTGAATATCCTGGAAGAGTCCTGACAGAAGGAATTTCTTGATAAAATAATTGAGGAAATCCCTGGGAGAATCCCGAGAGAAACTAATGCAGGAATTCCAAGAGATATTTCTCAAGGAATGCCGGAAAAAATCAAGGAGTAATTCTTGAGGAATCCCTTGTTCAGTCTCGAGAAAACCCATGAGAAAATCCCGGTATTAAGGGATCCCTGATGGAAAGACGAAAATCAATCATAAAGGAATCCTGGAGAAAATTCATAAAGTAATAACGGTAGGAATCAATGAAGGATTCCCGGGAGGAATTGCCGAAGGAAGCCGAAGGAAATTCCTAACGGAATTTCAGGAATAATTTTTGAGGGACCCTTGACACAATTCTGGAGGTATCGCAGAAGGATTCCAGGCGAAAGCTCTAAAGAAAGCTCGGTGAGCATTTCTGACGGAATCCCAAAAAACGGCGGAAAATCCATAAGGTGCTGTCCAAAAACTACGAAGAACTAGTTATAGTCATCTCACTTTGGCCAGACCCTCTCTTTCTATGAGTCTATGTTATTTATGGATGGGCCCTAAAAGAATTTTGAGAAAAAAAAAACGAAGAAGGAGCGGAGAAACTCCGGGAGGAATCGCTTACGAAATCTTTACAGGAATCTCCGGAAAAAATCTTAATAAATCCCGGGAAGAATTCTTGAAAGAATGTTGGACAGAATGCCAGGTGAATCCGGGAGGAATTTCGAGTAAAATCTCTAGAGATATCTTGGAAAGAATCATAAAAGATTCCCAGAATGAGTTTTGGGAGGATTTTCTAAAGGAAGATATCAATGTAGCAATCCGGGAAATATTTTTTGACGGAATACCAGAAAATTTATCTGAAGAAATGCCGGAAAAATCACCATAGGAGCTCCAGAAGAAATTTTCAAAGAAAATCCGGGAGAAACCAATAAAAAATCCCGTAAGAAATTCCTAATAAAAATCCATGCAAAAAATACTGGATAAATCCTTGAACAAGTCCTGGAAGAATCGCTGATAGAATCCAGGAAAAAATTCAAAGGGAATCCAGCAGGAAATTGCCGACGGAGTTCCGGGAAAAAATGCTGGAAAATCCCTGAACGAATCCCGCGAGGAATCCTTGATGGAGACCCAGAAGAAACAATCACCCATGGCTAGCCTTTGTTTTTTTGCAGAGAATCCTTCAGAATTCCTTTAGGGATTCTTCCAGGATTTTCTCTTTGTATTCTTAAAATCCTCTTCAGATTTCTTTGAAATTGTTCCTGGAATACTACTATGGCTATTCCAGGCTTTCGCGGCTTTCCTACAAGAAGTGTTACTGGAATTATTCAAGCATTTCCTACTAGAAATGCTACAGAAGGATTCCTAAGAGCGAATAGTGGGGAAAACCATCTGGAAATGCTGGAGAATGCTCAGCAGTAATGCTTGGAGAAATCCTGGTAGGAATTCATGAATTTCTGAAGGTATTTTGAAATAAACTCCTAGAGGAATCCTTGGAAGAATCCCCAAAAGAATCACCAGAGTAATATGCGGAATAATCCTTGGAAAAATCCATGGTGTAATCCCAAAAATGTTCAGCAGAATCCCATCAGACATTTCTGGAGGAATACCAAGAAGAGTTCTCAAAAGATTTCTACTGCCTTCCCCCTCGGAATTCCTCTTGGGATGCCTGCCGGGTTATCTCCAAAAATTCCTCCTGTGATTCCTCAAGGGAACCTCTAGAAGTTCTTCCAGAAATTCATGCTTTGAATACTTTAGAAAATTTGTCAAGGATTCTTCTACGAATTGACCTTTGCGGTTTTCAGCAGGAATATCTACAATTATTACTTTAAGAGACTTCCAGGAGTTCCTGGATGATTTTCTACAAGTGAGAAACCCAGATAAAAGCCTGGAAGATTCCTGCCAGAGATGTTTAGACCCAGCAGCAGTCTACCAGCAGTAGTTCCCAAAATAATCTGAAGAGGATTCCCAGTAAGAGCTCCGAATTTCTGAAGAAATCCATGCAGCAATCGCTGGAGGATCCCAGCAAGTGATAACGCCAGAAGAGGTTTTTGATGAATGTTTGCAAAAAATTTCAAAAAGAATCCCAAAAGAAATTTCTGAAGGAATCATTTGGAACCATAGGCGGAGTTTCTGGAAAAATTTCGAGAACAATATTTGAATCTACAGATAAATCACTGGAAGAACTACTGCGGGATTTAAAAAAAATCCTTGGAGGAATTCATGAAGAAATTCTTGGATAAATCATTTGACAAATCACAGGAAGAATTTCTGGAGGAACTTCAAGTAGACTCCCTGGAGAGTCCTTGATGGTATTTCTTCAGCAATCCCAGACACCAGAACAAGAAGCACAGGGAGAACTAGCCCAATCGGTTATACGGATACGCAAAACTTAAAAGTCGTCGGGCTAAAGAGGTTGCAATGTGCACATCCGATTCTTTTTTGCACGGGTCTGGTTTATGCTATAACTCAATCAATTTTGTACCGATGCTCATGAAATTTTGTACACTGAATCGTGCCTACATATGTACAAAATTTCATAAAAATCGGTTGAAATTTGACGAAGTTATAGCAAAAACCAGACTCGTGCAAAGAAAAAAAATTGGGTGTACTCCCAAGTTCTGTTGTGTATTTTGGCAATGTGAGTTTTTGGACTTGCATTGGAAACTAGGCCCCATGGCCCGCTTGTACATCAATAAAATAAAATAAAAAGGATTTCTCCAGAGATTTCTCTAAGGAGTCCTATAGAAATTTCTCTTGCAATATCTGTGCTCTACAGATATTGCAAGAGATTCCTTAAGGAACATGTCTTAGAGCAGCAGATTCAGGATTTCTCCAGCAATTACTGCTGGGGTTTCAGGCATTTTCAGCTGGGAATTACCCAGTAGGAGAATTCCCAGATAATCTCCAGAAGGTATTACCTGCATAATCCCAGTTTCTGTTGGATTCTAACAGAAATTTCAAAATAAATCCCAGTAATATTTCTGGAGTAATACTAGCAAAAATTCCTGAAGGAATCTCAAGGTGATTTCCAACAGGAATTACTGGGAACATTCTAACATTTTTTTGGAGGTTTTCCTCGTAGAAATCCTTGAAGGAATCACAACAGGACATTTTTAAGGTATCTCAGCTGTAAGTACTAGCGTGTGCAGCTTCTGGCTCTCCGAATAAACACAAGAAAGAGAAAGATAGAAGGGGGAACTTGTACCCACCTTCATCTGACTTTTCTCATGTTTTACAAAAATATTAAATGAAAACAAAAGAAAAGGCTACCTGCGACAGTGGCTGTAATTGCATGGGGAATACCTACACTAATATCTAAAGAAGTCCTAGTATCACTCCAGGAATTTCTATAATATTCCTCCCATGATTCCACCAGGGATTTCTCCAAGGTCTCATCCACAAAATTTATTTAGAATTATTATTATTAGTATTAGCTTTATTAGGGAGATTTTCAGCCCGAGGCTGGTTCATCTCCAAGGCTATTTAGAATTACTTGGGAGTCAGGCTCTGTTCCACTTCAAGCATTATTCCAATAAGAAAAAAGCAGAACGAGGTTTTTTTCATCACAAAGCACATCTTTGTAGAACACACGAAAATTCTCAAAAATTCACAGAAAAGTTTTAACGAAAAAACTATTTTAAAAGGTCGTTCACAAAAAAACTGCATAAAACTCTTACAATTGGAAGAACAAGGTAACAGTATGTTCGGATAACTTTCCAACAATACATTTTTCTGAAACTATGCACAACATATTAATACTCAATCTTCATTTATGAAAAAGTGGATTTCTGTCGCACTTTAAGGTGGATTAATCACAAAAGTGAAAGAGTTTAGTTTATGAATTAATTCTTCTAAGATAGTGTACTGCTTAAGTACATACTTAGAGCTGCAAAAATTGGCTATGGTCGTGTACCGCAGTATACAGTATGTAGCAATTTCCTCTGGAAATTATGTCCGGTGGCCACATCCGCTATTTCCTAATCGGTCCAAAAACTGTGTATAAACAATGCTCGATGATTTTTTTCTGTGGATTAAGTATTTTCATTCAATTTGATCTGACCTACAAAAAGTTGTGGTCGAATATGGGGCCAAATGTCGCAATAATATAACATGTTTTTTTTATTGTGACATTCATAGTGTTCTAACTTCGAAAGTATGCATCTAAAATGGCTCATAATTTGACTGAAACCAGTTTATTATACCAGTTTAACGCTGTCAAATAATAATCGGGGCAGAATGGGCAGTTCTATTGTCTAAATAGTGCACACGAACCATGGTACTGTTAAAAAATGCCTAAATTTACTCTGACGCTGTTTGAGTTTTGATTTTTAGAAAAAAAAAGTGCCGAATCGATTTTGATGAAATTTCTACCACTTGATATGTATTAGGTTGGGAACCTACAGTCAAATTTTCAGACGTTTTTACAAATTAACAGTAAAGTTATAGCCAAAACCTTTTTTTACAGTGGTGCATAAAATTTAAAAAATCTCATTTTTTTGCGTCTGAGATATCTTCGCCAATACTTTACTGATTTTAATGAAATTTTCATAACATCATCTACACATACCATACAGTAACTGTTTGGATGCGTTTAATCAAAAATTATACACTTTCTTTTCCCGTGGTGCATTTTTTTCGAGAACAGGCCTTACTTTACATGATTTTAGAAAAGGCTGAAGTTTTACAAGTTGATTTGAAGTAGAATCATGCTAGATTGAAAACTGACAAAGTTATGACGGTTTGAAAATTCCACTTCAAGGCGTTTGTGCTACCACCAAATTTCAATATTTTTGGCTCATTTGTTTCACTTTTTTATGTGATTTCAATCTAAAACTTCACACAAATATAAATTTCCAATAACATCTAGAAAATAAGCCGCACGAATAATCCAAGCAAAAACTACGTTTGAGCGAGTGTTTTCTTGAAAACGTATACTACTTTGTGTAAAAGAGTCACGGTGGACATCCCAAATTGGGAGGCATGTGAGTTCACATGAATAGGCTTGTTAGCCAGACGAACATCACAGATGTGAATAGGAATACCTCTTGCGGTCCGCACAGACCGCAGCAGAACAAGCTTCTTTCAAGCAATAGTTATGGTATACCACAATGAAACTCTCTTGGAGTAGCAATAATGGAAGCTCTTCAACTTAGTGCTTCCACAGTTATTGATTGAAGGGCTTTCTTTGCCTGACATTGCATGAATTTGTACATTGTATCGCAAATTACAATGATACACTATGTCCAGGGAGTCGGGAAAATTTTCTCGACCGGAACATGAATCGAACCCGCCGTCTCCGGATTGGCGATCCATAGCCTTAACTACTACGCTAACTTAAGACCCAGTTTGATGACATGAATATGATGTAGTTATTATGAAGTTGTTATTTTTCTTAACCACTTAACCAAATTTTACAGCTTTTTTGTCCACTAGGGCAATCAATACGTGAGCAATTCCAATTGGCAGTTGCCCTTAGGGGAAGCTGGGGTAATTTGCACCCCCTAAGTAAACGTGGCCCACTCTAAATTCGCCTTTGAAGCGAATGTGTGACCACTACGCCACGGGCCCCGGCAATTATGTAGTTTCATTTCACGAGCTCAGCTGTGCAAATTTTAGGTTTTATATATTAAGCTAGATTTAGCTATCAATATTCACGCAAGTTATTGGTAACGTAGTCTGTTATATCTCCTCTCGGAATTCGCTACCTGAGGTCTCAAGAATATTGTTTATTAAGTAAATGCTTGGGTTTAAAAATCTTCATTTCAGCAGATCTTGGTTCGAAATCCTGTGTCAGATAACACCACTTTTCATAAAAATTCAAATAAAAGTACCATTCAACCGGTGGATTCACCCCATCTTCGCACCGTTACCCGTTATTCGAAGTCGATGAATAATTTGCACAGACTTTTTGTCCAGGTTCCTTTGCCTGTGGACCAACCTTCAGGGGCGGCATTCGTTTTCGGCTGAGCCAGTGTCAGTGGTCTGGAACTGACTGTTGCTGATTGCGCCAGCACACCCACCAACAGCAACCAACGGAAGTCATGCCCATAGGAAACCCCTTTTTTCCGGGACGGAGCCGAAACGTGATATCCGTCGAAGATCATTAATCATCTTTCATTTGACTATGTACCTCTAGCTCCTCTGCGAGATGGTGGTATCGTTTCCTGTGGTTTGGTCGCATGTGAAAAATATGTACTCTCTTCGGTGGTTGTTTGGTGGTTTTTGGGGTTTGGGCTTTTAGTCGCAACATAATTGGCGAAATCCTGGAATATTTCGTACGTATGAAGTTGAATGTAAATGTTTAAACGACGCGACGAGAAACCGAATTGTGGTGGGTGGGTGGATGTCGTTCAAATTATTGCCCAGAAATGAATCACCAAGCTGTCGTTGGCAAACTGGGACCTTTATCTAGCTAGAGAGATGATGGATTATCAATTTTGAATCCGCTTGAATAAGGCGGCGCAAATTTAATTGAAGCTTAGCAATTCTGCGAACGTGATAAATTCCTATTTATATAAATGGAAGCAACATGTTCGTATTGTGACGTCAAGCAACCCTAGTCTTCTAAACCAGACAGTCCTATTTCATTTCCACTAAGTTCTGAAAATTCTTTCTTCAGTTTTGGATGTAAAAACCCAGCTAACAAGCTCCGTACCCACAATAGGGTGCAGCACCCTACACGTGTTCAATTGTTCTCCCTTCACCTCCTTCCCATCTAAAATCACACAACCTACATATGGTTTAAGAACGCAGAGTCGTTGGAGCCATTCTGCTCACAGAATTGTTTTCATTTTGGCTTAGCATAAAGGATACATATTTGCAAAACCCACATCGTCGTCGTTGCAAATAATGTATCCTTACTATTTTGCATTTTGCACGTCTTTGGGATTGTCATAAGCATGTACCACTGTACTATGTAGGTACTTCGCCAGCATGGAAGCTTGAGAAAGGTAAGTAAAATGGTAAACACACGTGATTCAATAAGTTAAACGGATAAAACGGGTGGCAGAAACTGAGTTCCTGGGAACAGGCAAATAAGTGGGTTGGGATTCCGTTGGTTTGGCACATTTTGCTCATTTTGTATTCAGAAAACCGTAAATTTTGAACTCATAAAAGAAACAATAAATTTGGACTTGTGTAGAATTCATGTTAATGAAAATGTCGTTCCAAATTATTAATTGAATCTTACAGGGGATAGACAAAATGATTGGGACAGGCAAAATTTTCACTTGTTCAACTAGCTGTAACTTTTCGACTTAAAAATTTTTACTGTAAGTTCATCAATTAGTTGTGCATCAGTGGTCAAAATTTGGGAAAGATCGGGCCATTTTCCACGAAGCTATAAATATTCTTGGAAAAGGTAAAATTATCCGAGAGTCAACTTTGAGCTGTTATATCTGCGGATTCAATGAACCGAATGCAATGAAATTTTGACCATTCATGACTTATATAATGATCTATGAAAAACCGTTGACTTAATTTAAAATTATTAACGCGGAAGAAAATTAAAACGATTAGATTATATTTCTTATAAAACACCAAATTATCCAAAACTTCAACATCGTT